>NC_068280.1:27232879-27409871 GCF_025860055.1 Xyrauchen texanus | reverse complement strand
TGCTTCGTTCAGTTACGTATTGCTGCCACGCCCTAGCAATCATTAAAGCACCTTAGCAACAAGTCCCATAGACTTCTATTGAAAAAGATCAAAGGGATATCTCCGGATAGAAGTGTCATAGAAACACAAGGGTGGTCTCGTTTGACTCGGGACAGCAAACAGCCAATCATGCATCACATCAACACTTCCTAGCCCCTCCCTAGCAACCATTGTCGAGCACCTTAACAACCAAAATCCATAGAGGGATATCTTCCATTCTGAATGTCACAGAGGCATGGGAGTTGGTTTATATCATTCATACTGACAAGCAGCCTTTGGAGATTCATGATTGGCAGCTGCCAAGCCACTCCCTAGCAACTAAACAGAGTACCCTAGCAACCGTTTAGCAGTAACTATATCTCTGCACCAGAAAATCAGAGAGACTTCTGGGTTGATTTATTTCAATCAGGATGGCAAGGAGACTTGATTAGTATCACTATGGTAACTGCCTAGCAACCAGATGGGGTTACCCTAGCAACCGAGTAACAAATCACATATCTCTGCATCAGAAAAGCGTAGAGACTTCGGGTTGACTTATTTCAATCAGGATGGCAAGGACACTTCATTAGTATCACTATGGTAACTGCCTAGCAACCAGATGGGCTTACCCTAGCAACCGAGTAACAAATCACATATCTCTGCATCACAAAAACATACAGACTTCGGGTTGACTTATTTCAATCAGGATGGCAAGGACACTTGATTAGTATCACTATGGTAACTGCCTAGCAACCACATGGGGTTACCCTAGCAACCGAGTAACAAATCACATATTTCTGCACCAGAACATCATACAGACTTCTGGGTTGATTTATTTATGACCATAATTTCTGTTCTTTTCAAGTACAGCATGCTGTTTGGCCAGAGTTTTGCCACGGCAAGCACCACTCACATTTTCTTCAGGAAATGTACCTATCTAGTTAGTGGTGCTTGCAAAGCATCACTATTGTAATCTCACATACTTATTATATTTTATTTTATTTTATTTTTATATCTCTTAACAAAACTTGGCACCTAACTCGATCCCGCACCGTTTGGCGTAGACCCACGAATGAGGTGTCAAATCGAGCGACCTATTGAGGACACGTGTGCTATGACTTTTATAAGCGATCGGAGTGCGGTGTTTGCCCCAGGGGCAAAAAGCGGCGAAAAATCCCATAGACTTAACATTGAGACAAACTTTGGCCGTCACAGCTCCAGCGAGGATTTAGTAGAAGCGTGTGATTTGCCACATTTGAAGAGGCTGGCAGGCTCTGTAGAGCATACCTCAATATGGGGTAAAAGTTGCACCCCTGGGGGCAGGAGCTGCCCAAAGATGCCCCAATTGACTTATAATGGTGTAGGGCGGCCCATGAAATGAAAAGGCATAGGGATTTGTATTGAACATAGCTCTGGATCACAGTGTCATAGAGACAAGGGGTGGGCTCATTTTACTCAGACGACCAATCAGTCTCTCAGGATCATTGTGAAGCTATCAAGCCACGCCCTAGCAACCATTAAGAGCACCTTAGCAACAAGTCCCATAGACTTCTATTGAAACAGATCAAAGGGATATCTCCGGATAGAAGTGTCATAGAAACACAAGGGTGGTCTCGTTTGACTCGGGACAGCAAACAGCCAATCATGCATCACATCAACACTTCCTAGCCCCTCCTAGCAACCATTGTCGAGCACCTTAACAACCAAAATCCATAGAGGGATATCTTCCATTCTGAATGTCACAGAGGCATGGGAGTTGGTTTATATCATTCATACTGACAAGCAGCCTTTGGAGATTCATGATTGGCAGCTGACTCAGCAACTACGGTACCTAGCCTTAGCTAACTCAGAATCAGAGACGGTTACCCTAGCAAGCCGTAGTAACAGTAACTCACATATTTCTAGCACCAGAAAAATCAGTACGAGACTTCTGGGTTGATTTATTTCAATCAGGATGGCAAGGAGACTTCATTAGTATCACTATGGTAACTGCCTAGCAACCAGATGGGGTTACCCTAGCAACCGAGTAACAAATCACATATCTCTGCACCAGAAAACACTACAGACTTCGGGTTGACTTATTTCACTCAGGATGGAAAGGAGCCATGTATTGTATTACCTATGGTAACTGCATAGCAACCACATGGGCTTACCCTAGCAACCGAGTAACAAATCACATATTTCTGCACCAGAAAATCGTACAGACTTCTGGGTTGATTTATTTATGACCATAATTTTTGTTCTTTTCAAGTTACAACATGCTGTTTGACGAGTTTTGCCACGGCAAGCACCACTCACATTTTCTTCAGGAAATGTACCTATCTAGTTATTTTATTATTTTATTTTTCTTATTTTTTATATCTCTTAACAAAACTTCGGCACCTAACTCGTCCCGCACCGTTTGGCGTAGACCCACGAATGAGGTGTCAAATCGAGCGACCTATTGAGGACACGTGTGCTATGACTTTTATAAGCGATCGGAGTGCGGTACTTGCCCCAGGGGCAAAAAAGCAGCCGAAAAATCCCATAGACTTAACATTGAGACAAACTTTGGCGCGTCACAGCTCCAAGCGAGGATTTAGTAGAAGCGTGTGATTTGCCACATTTGAAGAGGCTGGCAGGCTCTGTAAGAGCATACCTCAATATGGGGTAAAAGCTGCACCCCTGGGGGCAGGAGCTGCCCAAAAATGCCCCAATTGACTTATAATGGTGTAGGGCTGGCCCCTGAAATGAAAAGGCATAGGGATTTGTATTGAACATAGCTCTGGATCACAGTGTCATAGAGACGAGGGGGTGGGCTCATTTTACTCAGGCGACCAATCAGTCTCTCAGGATCATTGTGAAGCTATCAAGCCACGCCCTAGCAACCATTAAGAGCACCTTAGCAACAAGTCCCATAGACTTCTATTGAAACAGATCAAAGGGATATCTCCGGATAGAAGTGTCATAGAAACACAAGGGTGGTCTCGTTTTACTCGGGACAGCAAACAGCCAATCATGCATCAAATCAACACTTCCTAGCCCCTCCCTAGCAACCATTGTCGAGCACCTTAACAACCAAAATCCATAGAGGGATATCTTCCATTCTGAATGTCACAGAGGCATGGGAGTTGGTTTATATCATTCATACTGACAAGCAGCCTTTGGAGATTCATGATTGGCAGCTGCCAAGCCACTCCTAGCAACTAAACAGAGTACCCTAGCAACCGTTTAGCAGTAACTATATCTCTGCACCAGAAAATCAGAGAGACTTCTGGGTTGATTTATTTCAATCAGGATGGCAAGGACACTTGATTAGTATCACTATGGTAACTGCCTAGCAACCAGATGGGGTTACCCTAGCAACCGAGTAACAAATCACATATCTCTGCATCAGAAAAGCGTAGAGACTTCGGGTTGACTTATTTCAATCAGGATGGAAAGGAGACTTCATTAGTATCACTATGGTAACTGCCTAGCAACCAGATGGGCTTACCCTAGCAACCGAGTAACAAATCACATATCTCTGCATCACAAAAACATACAGACTTCCGGTTTGACTTATTTCAATCAGGATGGCAAGGACACTTGATTAGTATCACTATGGTAACTGCCTAGCAACCACATGGGGTTACCCTAGCAACCTACTAACAAATCACATATTTCTGCACCAGAACATTATACAGACTTCTGGGTTGATTTATTTATGACCACAATTTCTGTTCTTTTCAAGCAGGCTATTTGACGAGTTTTGCCACGGCAAGCACCACTCACATTTTCTTCAGGAAATGTACCTATCTAGTTAGTGGTGCTTGCAAAGCATCACTATTGTAATCTCACATACTTATTATACTTTTTATTTTTATTTTTATTATATCTCTTAACAAAACTTCGGCACCTAACTCGTCCCGCACCGTTTGGCGTAGACCCACGAATGAGGTATCAAATCGAGCGGCCTATTGAGGACACGTGTGCTATGACTTTTATAAGCGATCGGAGTGCGGTATTTGCCCCAGGGGCAAAAAGCGGCCGAAAAATCCCATAGACTTAACATTGAGACAAACTTTGGCGCGTCACAGCTCCAAGCGAGGATTTAGTAGAAGCGTGTGATTTGCCACATTTGAAGAGGCTGGCAGGCTCTGTAAGAGCATACCTCAATATGGGGTAAAAGTTGCACCCCTGGGGGCAGGAGCTGCCCAAAAATGCCCCAATTGACTTATAATGGTGTAGGGCTGGCCCATGAAATGAAAAGGCATAGGGATTTGTATTGAACATAGCTCTGGATCACAGTGTCATAGAGACGAGGGGGTGGGCTCATTTTACTCAGACAACCAATCAGTCTCTCTGGATCATTGTGAAGCTATCAAGCCACGCCCTAGCAACCATTAAGAGCACCTTAGCAACAAGTCCCATAGACTTCTATTGAAAAAGATCAAAGGGATATCTCCGGATAGAAGTGTCATAGAAACACAAGGGTGGTCTCGTTTGACTCGGGACAGCAAACAGCCAATCATGCATCACTTCAACACTTCCTAGCCCCTCCCTAGCAACCATTGTCGAGCACCTTAACAACCAAAATCCATAGAGGGATATCTTCCATTCTGAATGTCACAGAGGCATGGGAGTTGGTTTATATCATTCATACTGACAAGCAGCCTTTGGAGATTCATGATTGGCAGCTGCCAAGCCACTCCTAGCAACTACACAGAGTACCCTAGCAACCGTTTAGCAGTAACTATATCTCTGCACCAGAAAATCAGAGAGACTTCTGGGTTGATTTATTTCAATCAGGATGGCAAGGAGACTTGATAAGTATCACTATGTTAACTGCCTAGCAACCAGATGGGGTTACCCTAGCAACCGAGTAACAAATCACATATCTCTGCATCAGAAAAGCGTAGAGACTTCGGGTTGACTTATTTCAATCAGGATGGCAAGGACACTTCATTAGTATCACTATGGTAACTGCCTAGCAACCAGATGGGCTTACCCTAGCAACCGAGTAACAAATCACATATCTCTGCATCACAAAAACATAGAGACTTCGGGTTGACTTACTTCAATCAGGATGGCAAGGAGACTTCATTAGTATCACTATGGTAACTGCCTAGCAACCAGATGGGCTTACCCTAGCAACCGAGTAACAAATCACATATCTCTGCATCAGAAAAGCGTAGAGACTTCGGGTTGACTTATTTCAATAAGGATGGCAAGGACACTTGATTAGTATCACTATGGTATCTGCCTAGCAACCAGATGGGGTTACCCTAGCAACCGAGTAAAAAATCACATATCTCTGCATCACAAAAACATAGAGACTTCGGGTTGACTTATTTCAATCAGGATGGCAAGGAGACTTCATTAGTATCACTATGGTAACTGCCTAGCAACCAGATGGGCTTACCCTAGCAACCGAGTAACAAATCACATATCTCTGCATCAGAAAAGCGTAGAGACTTCGGGTTGACTTATTTCAATAAGGATGGCAAGGACACTTGATTAGTATCACTATGGTATCTGCCTAGCAACCAGATGGGGTTACCCTAGCAACCGAGTAAAAAATCACATATCTCTGCATCACAAAAACATAGAGACTTCCGGGTTGATTTATTTTAATCAGGATGGCCAGGAGACTTGATTAGTATCACTATGGTAACTGCCTAGCAACCAGATGGAGTTACCCTAGCAACCGAGCAACATATCACATATCTCTGCACCAGAACACACTACAGACTTCGGGTTGACTTATTTCACTCAGGATGGAAAGGAGCCATGTATTGTATTACCTTGGTAACTGCATAGCAACCACACGGGCTTACCCTAGCAACCGAGTAACAAATCACATATTTCTGCACCAGAACATCGTACACATTTCTGGGTTGGTTTATTTATGACCATAATTTTTGTTCTTTTCAAGTTACAACATGCTGTTTGGCGAGTTTTGCCACGGCAAGCACCACTCACATTTTCTTCAGGAAATGTACCCATCTAGTTATTTTTATTATTTTTATTTTTCTTATTTTTTATATCTCTTAACAAAACTTCGGCACCTAACTCGTCCCGCACCGTTTGGCGTAGACCCACGAATGAGGTGTCAAATCGAGCGACCTATTGAGGACACGTGTGCTATGACTTTTATAAGCGATCGGAGTGCGGTACTTGCCCCAGGGGCAAAAAAGCAGCCGAAAAATCCCATAGACTTAACATTGAGACAAACTTTGGCGTCACAGCTCCAAGCGAGGATTTCAGTAGAAACGTGTGATTTGCCACATTTGAAGAGGCTGGCAGGCTCTGTAAGAGCATACCTCAATATGGGGTAAAAGCTGCACCCCTGGGGGCAGGAGCTGCCCAAAAATGCCCCAATTGACTTATAATGGTGTAGGGCGGCCCCTGAAATGAAAAGGCATAGGGATTTGTATTGAACATAGCTCTGGATCACAGTGTCATAGAGACGAGGGGGTGGGCTCATTTTACTCAGACGACCAATCAGTCTCTCAGGATCATTGTGAAGCTATCAAGCCACGCCCTAGCAACCATTAAGAGCACCTTAGCAACAAGTCCCATAGACTTCTATTGAAACAGATCAAAGGGATATCTCCGGATAGAAGTGTCATAGAAACACAAGGGTGGTCTCGTTTTACTCGGGACAGCAAACAGCCAATCATGCATCAAATCAACACTTCCTAGCCCCTCCCTAGCAACCATTGTCGAGCACCTTAACAACCAAAATCCATAGAGGGATATCTTCCATTCTGAATGTCACAGAGGCATGGGAGTTGGTTTATATCATTCATACTGACAAGCAGCCTTTGGAGATTCATGATTGGCAGCTGCCAAGCCACTCCCTAGCAACTAAACAGAGTACCCTAGCAACCGTTTAGCAGTAACTATATCTCTGCACCAGAAAATCAGAGAGACTTCTGGGTTGATTTATTTCAATCAGGATGGCAAGGACACTTGATTAGTATCACTATGGTAACTGCCTAGCAACCAGATGGGGTTACCCTAGCAACCGAGTAACAAATCACATATCTCTGCATCAGAAAAGCGTAGAGACTTCGGGTTGACTTATTTCAATCAGGATGGAAAGGAGACTTCATTAGTATCACTATGGTAACTGCCTAGCAACCAGATGGGCTTACCCTAGCAACCGAGTAACAAATCACATATCTCTGCATCACAAAAACATACAGACTTCCGGTTTGACTTATTTCAATCAGGATGGCAAGGACACTTGATTAGTATCACTATGGTAACTGCCTAGCAACCACATGGGGTTACCCTAGCAACCTACTAACAAATCACATATTTCTGCACCAGAACATTATACAGACTTCTGGGTTGATTTATTTATGACCACAATTTCTGTTCTTTTCAAGCAGGCTATTTGACGAGTTTTGCCACGGCAAGCACCACTCACATTTTCTTCAGGAAATGTACCTATCTAGTTATTTTTCTTATTATTATATCTCCGTACAAAATTCGGCACCTAACTCGTCCCGCACCGTTTGGCGTAGACCCACGAATGAGGTGTCAAATCAAACGGCCTATTGAGGACACGTGTGCTATGACTTTTATAAGCGATCAGGGGTACGGTGTTTGCCCCAGGGGCAAAAAAGAGGCCGAAAAATCCCATAGACTTAACATTGCGACAAACTTTGACGCGTCACAGCTCCGAGCGAGGATTTCGCAGAAACGTGTGATTTGCCACATTTGAAGAGGCTGGCAGGCTCTGTAAGAGCATACCTCAATATGGGGTAAAAGTTGCACCCCTGGGGGGCAGGAGATGCCCAAAGTTGCCCCCATTGACTTACAATGGTGTAGGACGGCCCATGAAATGAAATTGCATAGGGATTTTGTATTGAACATAAATCTGGATCACAGTGTCATAGAGACAAGGGGTCGGGCTCATTTGACTCAGACGACCAATCTTTCTCTCGGGATCATTGTAAAGCTATCAAGCCACGCCCTAGAAAAAATTTAAAGCACCTTAGCAACAAGTCCTATAGACTTCTAATGAAAGACATCAAAGGGATATTTCCGGATAGAAGTGTCATAGAATCACAAGGGTGGTCTTGTTTGACTCGGGACAACAAACAGCCAATCATGAATCACCTCAACACTTCCTAGCCCCTCCCTAGCAACCATTGTCGAGCACTTTAGCAACCAAAATCCATAGAAGGATATCTTCCATTCTGAATGTCACAGAGGCATGGGAGTTGGTTTATATCATTCATACTGACAAGCAGCCTTTGGAGTTTAATGATTGGCAGCTGCCAAGCCACTCCCTAGCAACTAAACAGAGTACCCTAGCAACCTTTTAGCAATAACTACATCTCTGCTCCAGAAAATCAGAGAGACTTCTGGGTTGATTTATTACAATCAGGATGGCAAGGAGATTTGATTAGTATCACTATGGTAACTGCCTAGCAACCAGATGGGGTTACCCTAGCAACCAAGTAATAAATCACATATCTCTGCACCAGAAAATAGTAGATTCTGGGTTGATTTATTTCACTCAGGATGGCAAGGACACTTGATTACTATCACTATGGTAACAACCTAGCAACCAGATGGGGTTACCTTAGCAACCGAGTAACAAATCACATATCTCGGCACCAGAAAATAGTACAGACTTCCGGGTTGAATTATTTCACTCAGGATGGCAAGGAGACTTGATTAGTATCACTATGGTAACTGCCTAGCAACCAGATGGGGTTACCCTAGCAACCGAGTAACAAATCACATATCTCTGCACCAGAAAATAGTACAGACTTCTGGGTTGATTTATTTCACTCAGGATGGCAAGGACACTTGATTACTATCACTATGGTAACTGCCTAGCAACCAGATGGGGTTACCCTAGCAACCAAGTAACAAATCACATATCTCTGCACCAGAAAATAGTACAGACTTCCGGGTTGACTTATTTCACTCAGGATGGCAAGGAGACTTGATAAGTATCCCTATGTTAACTGCCTAGCAACCAGTTGGGGTTACCCTAGCAACCGAGTAACAAATCACATATCTCTGCATCAGAAAAACGTAGAGACTTCTGGGTTGATTTATTTCAATCAGGATGGCAAAGACACTTGATTAGAATCACTATGGTAACTGCCTAGCAACAAGGAGGGGTTACCCTAGCAACCAAGTAACACATCACATATCTCTGGATCAGAACATCATAGACACTTCCGGGTTGACTGATTTTACTCAGGATAGCAAGGACACTTGATAAATATCACTAAGGTAACTGCCTAGCAACCAGATGGGGTACCCTAGCAACCGAGTAAAAAAACACATCTCAGCAGTTATAAAATGCTATTTGACAAGTTTTGCCATGGCAAGCACCACTCATTTTTCTTCAGGAAATGTACATTCTAGTTATTATTATTCTTCCGTACAAAACTTTGTTACATAACTCGTCCTACCGTTTGGCGTAGACCCACGAATGAGGTGTCAAATCGAAAGGCCTATTGAGGACACGTGTGCTGTGACGTTTCTAAGGGGTGGGTGGTATGATGTTCGCACAGCGGACGAAAAAGTGGGCAAAAACGTCCCATTAACTTAACATTGTAGAATGTTCAGAAATTTAAATCCCAACTGGCGTTTTCACACACACAGACAAAAAGGGCCTGACAGCCCTGCATCTCTCCCTCTCTCTCTCTCTCTCTCTCTCAGAGGATTTATAATATCAAGCAGCCAATAATTAATGACCTAAAATCTTCATAGCAACACCCTAAAAAATGCTAAAAACATGCTAGCATCATTCAAACACATCCTAGCATCACCTAGCGAAGTGTTAAACCATGCTAAAAACGTGCTAGCAACATGCTAAGACATGTTAGCATCACCTAGCGAAGTGATAAAACATGCTAAAAACATGCTAGCATTATGCTAACACATGCTAGCATCACCTATCGAAGTGCTAAAACATGTTAGCATCCTGTTAACACAGGCTAGCAGCGCCTAGCGAAGTGCTAAAACATGCTAAAAACATGCTAGCATCATGCTAATACATGTTAGCATTGCCTAGCGAAGTGCTAAAACATGCTAGCATCATGCTAACACATGTTATCATCGCCTAGTTAAGTGCTAAAACATGCTAAAAATGTTTTAGCAACATGCTAAAATATTTTAGAATCGCCTAGCCAAGTGCTAAAACGTGCTAAAATCGTGCTAGCATCACCTAGCGAAGTGGTAAAACATGATAAAAACGTGCTAGCATCAAGCTAACACATGCTATTATCGCCTAGTAAAGTGCTAAAACATGTTAAAATGTTTTATCATCATGTTAACACATGTTATCATCACCTAGCAAAGTGTTAGAACACGGTAAAAACGTTCTATCATCATGCTAACACATGCTAGCATCACCTAACAAAGTGTTAGAACATGTTAAAAATGTGTTAGAATCATGCTAACACATGTTAGCTTCACCTAGCAAAGTGTTAAAACATGCTAAAAACGTGCTAGCATCATGCTAACACATGCTAGCATCACCTAGCGAAGTGTTAAAACATGTTAAAAATGTGCTAACATCATGCTAACAAATGTTAGCATCGCTAAGCGAAGTGTTAAAACATAATAAAAATGTGCTAGCATCATGCTATGACAAGCTAGATATCATAGTAAACATTTTACATGGTAAAAATGTTTTAGCATAATGCTAACAAATGCTAGCTTCGCCTGTCGAAGTGATAAAACATGCTAAAAACGTTTTAGCATCATGATAACAAATGTTAGCTTTTCCTATCGAATTGATAAAATATGCTAAAAACGTGTTAACACATGCTAGCATCGCCTAGCGAAGTGCTTAAAGATCAGTGGCGGCTGCTGGTCTTTCAAAGAGGGGAAGCTCATTTTCGGCCTACATTATAAACTTATTTACCCTATTTTTTGCACTAAATCAATCTTAGGTGTTGATCTGCCCTGCTGTTTAATTCTAATTTTTTCCTTGTAAGGAAGACTTTCAAATGGCTTCGCCAAAATCAGGTCGACAATATTAGCACCGTTTGCCATCGTGCGCAGTTTCACCCGTACGACGCTAGCCTAGCCTACTGTATGAATGAATGGACGAACGAACGGACGAACGAACGCTCTAAAACAAAATATATTAAACTTGGTAAAACTGAAACAAGGAATGTGGTGTATAATTGTGTGAAATGTATTATGCAAATTGACTAGCAATTTCGCCAAACAAATATAAAGAAATAGGTTGCAGCAGTTTGTCTTTCGACTACACTTGAGAAATCCATGATGGGACTGAGCCTGAAATAGCTTCAGTGACTTCTTATAGTACAGATTCGCTGTCAATCAAAAGGAGATGCAGTCTTTCGACAGATCCTCCAATCATCACGCTGAAGCCCGGAGTCCGGGCCAGCCCACTCCTCATTCACCCCCAGAGACGCTGATCGTCCGTGGGTGGGACATAATCGCAGCATTTATCCAATGACCGTCTATTTTCGGAGCACTGAAAAAAACTGTTCAGAGCAGCCCCACTGAAGTCAATGGACGCTCGGCTTCAACAGGGAAATGCACTGACGCTACGGGAATGTATGAGAAGTAAATCGAGTCAGCCGACCTGCTATATGTAATGTAGCTGATTCTGAACAAACTCGTCTTCGAGATGAACTTGTTCTAACGCATTTTTAGTCAATAAATTGTTTACACAATAGTACATATTTGACCATTTTTTTTGACATTATAGGGGAAGCTGAGCTTCCCTTGCAGTCTTAAAGAAATCCCCACTGTTAAACATGCTAAAAACGTGTTAGCATCATACTAACACATGCTTGCATCGCCTAGCTAAGTGTTGAAACATGCTAAAAACGTGCTAGCATCATGCTAACACATGCTAGCTTCGCCTAGCGAAGTGCTAAAACATGCTAAAATCGTGCTAGCATCATGTTAACACAAACATAACACCTACATGCTATCATCATGAAAAACACATGTCAGCAACATTCTATTACCATTATTTTAGTGCTTAGAAACAAGTCATAAAATGCTATTTGACGAGTTTTGCCACGGCAAGCACCACTCACATTTTCTTCAGGAAATGTACCTATCTAGTTATTATTATTCTTCTGAGACTAAAATGATCAAGACTAACTCCTAGAGCTTTTAAGCTACAAGCACCAAACTAAGCACAGACCTTCAGACTTATCCCGAATAGTGTGCTATATCTTTTCTTAATTATACGATTTACAGTATTCCCACAGCGGATGATCAAAAACTGGAAAAATCCCATTCACTTACATTGACGGAATGTTGAGATGAGCCAACACCAACTGTCAAAATTAAAATATGAGCCACCAACAGAAGGCATAAACATCTTTTCTATCAAATCTCTATTTCTATCTGTCTCTTAAAGTGATGAGGGCCACTCTATTCACTCTTTATTTCTAACAAATTCAATCAAACTTTATATAAGAAACTGTTTTTACAATATTGCTGTCAATACAATGTTTATATATCTCTCGCTATCTATTTTTTTCTATTCATCCTTTTTCCTCCCTCTCTCTGTCATATCTGTCTGTCTGTCTGTCTGTATGTGTGTCTGTCTGTCTATCATTTAGTGCAACCTAGCAACCAGAACCCATTGACTGCCATTCAAAATTGCTTAAATGGTTATCACCTGATCACAATGTCCTACAGACATGAGAGTTGGCTTGTTTGAATTGGGTGAGCAGTCAGTCTAAGTATCATCATGGAAACTACTAAGCCACGCCCTAGCAACCATTTAGACCACCCTAGCAACCAAATCCCTTTGACTTCCATTAAAAATCACTAAGATGGGATCAGAATCTTAGCAAGATCTCAGGATCAGAATGTCATAGAGACTTCTGGGTTGACTTATTTCACTTAGGATAGCAAGGAGCCTCATTAAGTATCACCTTTGTAACTGCCTAGCAACCACATGAGGTTAACCTAGCAACCGAGTAACAAATCACATATCTCTGCACCAGAAAATAGTAGAGCCTTCTGGGTTGACATATTTCACTCAGGATGGAAAGGAGCCATGTATTGTATCACCTTGGTAACTGCATAGCAACCACATGGGCTTACCCTTGCAATCTATCTATCAATCTATCTATCTATCTATCTGAGGGTCAATATCTATTTATCTATCTATCTGTCTGTCTGTCTGTACCTCTATCTATCTATCTATCTATCTATATGAGGGTCAATAGCTATCTATCTATCTATTTATCTATGTATCTATCTATCTGAGGGTCAATATCGATCTATCTATAGATCTCTCTCTCTCTCTCTCTCTCTCTATCTATCTATCTGAGGGTCAATATCTATCTCTCTATCTATCTATCTATCTGAGGGTCAATATCTATCTATCTATCTATCTATCTATCTATCTATCTATCTATCTATCTGTCTGTCTGTCTGTACCTCTATCTATCTATCTATCTATCTATCTATCTATCTATCTGAGGGTCAATATCTATCTATCTATATGAGGGTCAATATCTATCTATCTATCTATCTATCTATCTATCTATCTATCTATCTATCTATCTATCATCTGTCTGTACATCTATCTATCTATCTATCTATCTGAGGGTCAGTATCTATCTATCTATCTATCTATCTATCTGATAGACTGAATCTGAATGGTCTTATTTTCTTTAAACTTTTAACTTATAAAACTACTGAAACATAACTACTTCTAACTAAAAACCTTCAAACATCAAGATGTACAACTACTTCAAACTTTCAGGCTTTCTCAAGCCAACCTAAAGTTTGTACTCAAACTCTTTAATCTAGTTATTATTATTATTCCACAAAAAAGTTTGGCGCGTTACTCCTTCCGCAGCTTTTGTCACAGACCCCTGAGTGAGGCGTCATTGAGGAGAGGTGTGCTATATCTTTTCTAAGCGATCGGGTGTACGATGTTTGCACAGCGGACAAAAAAGCGGACAAAAACGTCCCATTGACTTAACATTGCGGAATGTTCAGAAATTTAAATCCCAACTGATGTTTTCACACACACAGACACCAAAGGGCCTGACAGCCCTGCGTCTCTCCCTCTCTCTCTCCCTCAGAGGATTTATATTATCAAGCAGCCAATAAGTAATTACCTAAAATCTTCATAGCCACACCCTAGCAACCAGTTAAGCACCCTAGCAACCAATAAGAGCTCACAAGCAACCACCCTAAACCATTAAATACATTTTAAATGAGCAATATCACACTCGTAGCATTGCAATATCACTGTTTATGAGAATGGCTGTGATTCGGCCATAGGCACGAGGCTGCAGGCCAAGTGCCGTACTAAAGGCACTCGTTACTAAAGATTTTAAGAACTATGTAAAAACTCCATAGTAACCATCTGTGACAACTACCAACCACCTAGTAACACCTTAGCAACCACCTAGTAACACCTTAGCAACTGCCTAGAAATCACCCAGAATACCTTAGCAACAGATATTAAGTATTAATTAGATAGCCTGAAAACAACTAAAACCATGTTAAAGTGCCTACATTTTGAGAAATATCAGGTGAGTTATCAAACAGAGATGGTATTTTTACATTCTTGACTGTTACAGTGCCACCAAGAGGCAAAGGTATGCAATTTCTTTCATGTGTCCTCTGAATGACCCCATACATAAGTGTCTGAAATGTTGTGAAAATATCTCATTCAAGAGTTTAAACTGTTTAAGTTGCAATGCCCACAGTTTGTTTTTGTGAATCTTTTTGACATTAAATTGAAGGTTAAAACGTTTTTTGATTATAATTAATAATGGGACTCCGGAGAATCTTTCTGCACTGGCTTGGTAGGGGAGGAGAAAAAATCTGACATTGGGCAAAACTCTTCGACATGCCAAAAAGAATTGCTGGAAAAAAGAATTTTGTCTCAAGACTTTACAGATGACATGGAATATACTGTTAACAACTGTAATACTTTGTTTTACCCATAATGCGAACAACAGTAACAACTTTTAAATATTAAAACTGTAAGTTTCTGTACAATTTATCTGTAGAAACTACAGCAATTTGTTACAGTGCATTGGCATGCAGGACTGTTTGTGTAACATACTGCAAGAGTTAAAATGTTATATTTTTGAATATATCATTGGTTAAGTTTTGTTCATGGTTAATGTAATGTTTGTGATGTTTGTTAGTACTGTTATATTGAACTACATTACCCAAGGGTACCGGGTAACGAGTCGGCCGTCGAGGTGATGGTTAACATGCACAGCACGTTATGCCTGAGTTGTGTTTATTAATAGTGATCATGAAAGAGTGAAAGACAAACAATACATGGTGTCAGAGAACGTAACGAACTCACACAGACAAGAATATGGACTCCGCCGGTGTTCCGATGCCCAGGATGGACTGAGATTCCCTCGACTTGCCTGACGCATGGAGGAGATTCCGACAACACGCGGAACTGATGTTCAAAGGCCCACTCTATGAAAAATCGGAGGAGGAACATTGCAGCTATCTCCTATTATGGGTAGGAGAAAAAGGGAGAGACATTTACAACACCTGGACGCTGACTGACGAGAACGCAAAAATTTTAGGCACATACTACGAAAGATTCGAAGCATATGTGATGCCGAAAAAGAACCACATCTTCGCACGGTACAAATTCCATGAGAAAGTACAAGCGGAAGGTGAGAGCTTTGACAATTTCGTCACTGAACTAAAATTATTAGTTAAAGACTGCGGATATGCCAATACAGACGAGATGGTAAGAGACAGGATAGTCTTCACCATAAACTCCGCAAAAGTTAAGGAGAAACTGTTAAACTTCGGACCAGATCTAACTCTTGATAGAGCCATAGACATTGCAAGATCTCACGAAATAGCACAGGGACAGCTAAAATCTATGGCCGGACAGCACAGCATCACTTACACGCAACAGGTTGCGCATGCCGTGTTCAAACGAGGCAATAAACAGAAACATATGTAACTAGACGTAACTTGAGGCATTAATGAAAATGTCACAATGACTTATGTTAATGATATTTAATGCAAAGAATCAGAAGTAGGTTCGGCTCTTGAAATGAATTGGCTACGACCTCAGTCTGAATAGCAGCACAGCACCAAAACGTTTATTTTAACACTTCACCAAAAATGAAATATGCATGAAAACAATAACAAATAATTCCCCCCAATGCATCTCTCACAGGTTCGCAACTTCTTATCTACGTCCGCAGACATTTTTGGCCAATAAAAACGCCTGCGGACGAGATCTATGGTTCTCTCGAATCCCATGTGTCCAACTGAATCATGGAGACCTTCCAGAGCGGTCTCACGATATTTTGTGGGAAGGACCAACTGGAAAAACGGTTCACCGCTACTCATCCTTTTACGGTAAAGGACCGCATTGTCAATGATGAGTTGATCCTGTACTCGGAGCATGAGTTGGACTTCTTTGTCCTCTTTCTGTCTGACACGATAGGAGAGGTGCTTCCCTGCGGTGAGTATGTCCATAATTCTGCTGATTACTGGATCAGCTCTCTGTTCTGCAGCCCATTCCAACTGTGACATTCTGGGGAAGGTGCTGGATCCTGGAAGCATATCAGCATGAATGAACTCAGCTGGGATAGCACTTGCATCCATGGCAAGGGATTCAACAATCACAGCCGAGTGATTATTCTCTTCCCCTGTACTAAAAGCTCCATCTAGCTCATGTCTCTGGCATACTGCTTTAAATACCTCTTTTGGAAAAGTGGTGTCACTCTGTTCTTTTAGAAACTTTGACAGGAACTGCAACACTCTATCGTCTTCAGCTTCTGCACTCACATCTGTCTCATTGAGATCATGTGGACGCCTAGATAATCCATCTGCATCTTGATTTCTCCTGCCAGCCCGATACTGGATACTGAAGTTGAACTTTGATAGGGCTGCTAGCCACCGGTGACCAGCAGCGTCTAGTTTGGCAGATGATAAAACATAAGTCAGGGGGTTGTTGTCGGTGACAACGGTGAACTCAGCCCCATAGAGATAGTCAGACAATTTGTCAGTTATTGCCCATTTAAGGGCAAGAAACTCTAATTTATGTGTGGGGTATCTCCTCTCACAGTTTGACAACCCCTACTGGCGTGAGGCAATAACTTTCATCTGTCCATCTTGCTGTTGATACACAGCGCCCCAAGACCATGAAGACTAGCATCGGTATGGAGGACATATGGCAGTCGAGGATTGGCAAAGCCCAAGATCGGAGCAGTAGTTAACTTTCCAATGAGAGTCCTGAATGCTTGTTCGCACTTAGCTGTCCACTTTTCAGCAAAGGGTGACTTAAGGTCAGTGTTGGAAAAGGACTTGACTTTGCATTTCCGCCTTGCTGGAATGTAGCCAGCAGTGAGATCATTGAGGGGCTTTGAAATTTTTGAAAAGTCCTTGATGAATCTCCTGTAATAACCGGTGAATCCAAGAAAGGACTTCAGCTCTTTAATATTGTTTGGTCGGGGCCAAGTAGTGAGTGCAGAAATCTTTTCAGGGTCAGTTTCTACTCCATTCTCTGAGACAACATGTCCCAAGTATTTTACTGACTTCTTAAAAAAATGACACTTCTCAGGCGATAACTTGAGCCTGAAATCTTTCAGTCTGTTCAAAACTCACATAAGTCTCTCCTCGTGCTGTTCAAGGGTTTCTGAGAACACAATAAGGTCATCAAGAAAAACAAGGACCTCTTTTTGGTTCAAGGAGCCCATGCATTTCTCCATGACTCTTTGGAATGTGCTTGGAGCATTGGTTAATCCTTGCGGCATCCGATTGAACTCCCAAAATCCCATGGGGGTGACAAAGGCTGTTTTAGACTTATCTTCCTCTGCCATTTCTACCTGATAGAAGCCTGACTTCAAGTCCATCACAGAGAACCATCGCGATCCTGTCAGAGCTGTAAAAGTCTCCTCAATATTTGGCAAAGCGTATGCGTCTTTGATGGTCTGAACATTTAATTTTCTATAATCAATGCATAATCGGATTTTGCCACTCTTCTTTTTTACAATTACAACTGGCGATGCAAATGGACTCTCAGATTCCCTTATGATGCATGCGTCATACAACTCTTTCAAGTGGAGACAGACAGCTTCATAATCGGATGGATGAATGGGTCTCACTCTCTGTTTAAAGGGTGTTGGATCCGAAAGACGGATCTTGTGCTTAACTGCTGTTGTATGCCCATAGTCAAGATCACCACTCGCAAAGACTTCAGAGATCGAGTTCAGCCTCTTTGTAATCCTATCTTTCCATTCCTCAGAGAGTGGTGAATCACCAAAATTGAAAGTGATGTGGTTTTCTGGGACCACTGAGCGCAGTGTATAGCACTCAGTTGTGGTGCTAGCAGAGGATGACCGTTTACTCTTGGTTAGGTCTTTGCCCGTTAAAGAGGTAAGTGGGGAAACAGATAATGGAGCGGTGAGCTCTGCCAAAATGCAGTGTGCTGGCACTGTAACAATGTGCGGGGTTTCATTCTTGAGCAAAACAGGCACTTTAAAAGATGTCCATCCGGGACTCGACATGACATAACTGCAAAAAGTTAACCCGCCTGGTAAATATGAATGAGGTGAGAAATCTACTAATAGGGGAGTGCCAAGGAGACTATTCATGTTCCTCGTGTAGCCATCTACTGCCACTTTCTGGCCTGCTGGGACGACTATTGCTTTCTTGTGAAGAAGTTTGACTTTATTCACTCTGTTTTTGTCTTGTGTTTTACTCTTATACAGATGTTGGATGAGGGCAGCATACGCACAGTTCTCAAGGACAGGCCCACCAATCTCCTCACTGAACCCATCATACAAAACGTCCAGAGCATTAGTACCAATGAGAACAGAGACATGAACAGAGGCACTTGAATTGGGAACGACGAGGGCTAATGTGCTAACCGTCTTGGGGCTACCCCTGAAAGTCTCAATCGTGTCGATCTCAATATAACCAATATAAGGCACACGCTGGCCCGCTGCTCCCTCCACTTCAATAAGGTTAGCTAAGGGACAAATTGGATGAGAAACTAAGTCAGAATCATAAAACGATTTGGAGATAGTGGTCACTCGTGAGCCTGAATCAATGAGGCACTCATGTTGAGTTCCTCCGATGGTGACGTTAACTAATGATCTTGATCCAACTAATCCATTCATGAGATCATCTTTAGTGGGTCCAATGGAGAAACACTTGGCTCTTTGGGCTTTCCATTTGTTTTTAGGACTACTGTCATGGTCATTGGCTCCAGGGCGTCCCTCTACCGGAGCCTCACCCAGTTTAAAGAGCCCTGTTTTGATTTCCACTCATCCTGCTTTAACTTCAGCTCCTTGTATTTCAGGTCAACTGCATCCTTGTTCATGGGGTTCTCACACATTCTGGCTATGTGGCCGTCATCTCCGCATCTAAAACAGAACCAGGCCTTTGGCTGTGCTTTAGGTGGAACTTGGGGAGTCGCTTGGTGAACTTGAGTCTCAGCCCTGAGCGGGGGCGGATGTAGGCCAGACTCAAGAACTGCAGCCTCACGTCTTCTCTCCTTTTTGGATTTCTTGGTGTTGAGCTGCATTTGCAGCTCAGCAACTTGTTTCCTCAAACTTTCAGTCTCAGATATGTATGCTTGTAACACACTGGCATTGTGATCAGTAAGGCAGGAGAAGTTGGCCACCGTTTGAACGTTCGCTGAGGATTTTCCTTTGGAGGTCCCCAAATGGCGGCTCATACGATCGCGTTTGGTAGCTCTCTTGTCTTCTTCAGTTCTCAGCTGCAGTAAGAACTCAGCAAAGTCTAGGGTTTTATCAGTTTTCAGCTCTAACTGAAGAACAAGTTCATGGTCCCAACAGCCACGCTTAAACTGCTTCATCAAGTGACGGTTTACATCAGACGGCCTTACCCCTCCTCTCTTCACTGCAGTGCTCAGCAGTGTTTGCAATCTCTGTAGGTAAGTGGAAGCCTTTTCTCCTGGATCCTGGTTTGTGTTCAGGAATTTGGCAAATATCTCTTCACTGTCTTCCACCAGGCCGTAAGCAGACTCCAACAGCCTCATGTAGTCTCTGGGATGACCCGATGAACCTAGCTTCCTAACAATATCTGAGGCTGGAGGAAGCAAACTCTCTAATATTCTTCTCCTCTGCGCTTCAACAGAGACATTGTCGTGGAACATAAGCTCTACATGTAGTAGCCATGTTTCAAAGTCGGCTTCGCCTGGCGTCTTAGGCATTCTACCAGAGAATGAACGCAACCTCTTGGATTCATTTTGAGACTTTGGTGCATCATTTTTTATCAGGTGTTCAACAACAATGTGCCTCACATCTGGTGGGTTCAACACTTCCTCATCCAGGTCATCAGCTGAAGTGGGAGCAACCCCTCCCTTAGCTATTGGTTTGGGCTTTATCTTTACTTGCGTTGAAGCATGTGGGGAATGCTTGGTAACGTACATTTTCTTCCTGGGTCTATGAATGAGGGGCGTTGTGCTATGGTCAGAGCCAGTGTTGCTACTGCCATCAGAGTCGCTAAAGTCCGTGACTGTCTGTGTGAGTACTTTAATGCTATCAACGTGCGATGTCACAACAGTGTCATTGATATTCTGTATGTCAAAGGGTAACTTGGTCTCAACCAAAGCATTCGCGGCGGCCGATTCAAATTCTACAATGGCATCACATTTATCCTCTTCTCCTGTGTTTGGCAGCCTAACTACTTTAGTTACTGTGCCATACCTTTTAAGGGTCTCAGTAATATCGTTGTCTGTGTCAGTGTGGGCAACGCCTAACACAACAATGGACTGGTCTGTCTTAATACTGAATTCCTTTTCTACATCCATGCCTATGCTGTAACAGTTTCACTCAATGAAATCAGTAATAACGCCACAAAATAAAATTTTAATTAAGTCACAGAAGTAACAGTACGTATCTAGAACTGTGGAATGTACGTTTAACTGATTTGGTCGTGCTCAAAACACTCCTGGCTGGCTCGCCACTATATGTAACTAGACGTAACTTGAGGCATTAATGAAAATGTCACAATGACTTATGTTAATGATATTTAACGCAAAGAATCAGAAGTAGGTTCGGCTCTTGAAATGAATTGGCTATGACCTCAGTCTGAATAGCAGCACAGCACCAAAACATTTATTTTAACACTTCACCAAAAATGAAATATGCATGAAAACAATAACAAATAATTCCCCCCAAAATAGTCAGTCAGTTAAGAAAAAAAAAGAGAATCAGTCCAGTCAATTAGATCAATGTTCAACTCAATCAGTTCAATGTTCAATTCAATTGAGTTTCAATGTTCAACTCAATTAGTTCAATGTTTAATTCAATTGAGTTTCAATTCAGTTCCTGTGTGGTTCGTTGAATAAAAGGCCTTGTTTCAAATCACTACCCGGGCAGTGTGTGATAACGTTGGAGATCTCATAAATCTTATCTGTATGATGCATCCAGAAGCATGCAGTCCACCAGCTTAGCGAGTTGATGGCCACTGGTCACAATCACACTCCAGAATCGCTGAGTCACTGAATCCCTGGATCACTGGCTCACCATGGAATCTTTCTCTCTCATAAGTGGACAAATATGCACACACAAAAAAACCAATCTGCATACAGCAAATGCAAAACCAATTAGTAGCTGTATATGGCTTTATCACTAGCACATTCAAAATCAATATAACTTAAATTCAATTACACATCACTCAGTTTAACATATGCACTCTGTAGCTTATCACCTCAAACATGACTTGGAACACATTCAGCAAAAAAAAAAAAAACACGTGAATAGTGCAAAATGCTTATTTTACAGGTTCAACCATTTTCAATCTAGAAAGTAAATGGTTCACTGAAATCATATAGCCACGAATAAGACAGCAAAAAGGTGTTACAGACATCCTTTATGCTGGTTTATAGCTAACGTACATGAATTCACGTTACACCATTTTATAACAATGCGCATATGCGCGGCAAAATGGCGCTCCAAATATCCGCTGTAGATTAACAAAGATAACATAAATTATCTCCGACTGGTTTTTTTTCCTTCTTAAAAGGAATAACAAAGATACAAAGTGCACACAATATATATTATTGTCTCATTTTTAATCAACTTAAGGTGACATACTACCAAGAAAATTTCACTTCTGTTGTACTCACCAGAGATTCTTAGATTTATCCAAAAAAAACAAAAGTGCAAATGGCAGTTTACGATAACTAAGGCTTCTTGTCAATTTCACTAGCTAATAACATTGAAAATCTCTCCATCTTCATCTCACGATGCACTTGATGAGAGGGTAGAAAAGAAAAGAAAGAAAAAAAAGATCGCTCCTCTTCTTAAACTGAGCAACAAATGGCTAAACCAATATCATGAAATAGCGCCATCTAAGGGAATGGAGAATCACAGCAATCACTTTAACCCTGTGCAATTTATGTGGGCTACACATATAAAAACTACCATCAGAGCCGAACGAGACAACATGAGATCTACAACATGCGGACGATGCGCGCAGGTGCATAGAGACAAGGAAAAATGCCCTGCCATGGGTAGACAGTGCAAGAAGTGCGGGAAACCAAACCATTTCGCAAAGGCTTGCAAATCGCAACAAACGTGGAAACAAAAAAACGTACATGCTGTGAATAACGACACTGAAAAAGCCTACGAATCACCTCAGGAACTCTTCGTCGACACGATAACAAAAGAGCACAGCAACGTGATAAACGAACAGGCTTTTGCCGAAATTAAAATAGGTTCAGAGCTACACAGGATGAAATTTAAATTGGACACTGGGGCGCAAGTAAATATAATCCCAGAAAATAAAATAGGAGATGTCATCGGTGTCAGTCAAATAAACCCAGCAACACGTAGATTGTCAGGATATGGCGGGGAACCCTTATCCGTGAGAGGAACATGCAGGCTGCAATGCAAGCACAAAGGGACCAAAGCCATGCAAGAATTCTATATCGCTGACACTCAAGCACCGCCTATCCTAGGACTCAAAGCATGTCTGGAAATGGATCTAATAAAACTGGTCCTCTCCGTACAAACCGATACCAGACGAAGTGACGATCTGCTGAGCGAGTTTGCTGACGTTTTTGAAGGAATCGGTGAATTCCCAGGTGAGTGTAAAATACACATAGACCCCGCAGCAGTCCCAGTAGTATATCCCCCACGGAAAATTCCATTCACACTACGCGGACGTCTAAAGGAGGAATTAGGTAAAATGGAGCGCCAGGGAATCATCGCAAAGGTAACCGAGCCAACAGATTGGGTCAACGCCTTAGTTGTAGTGGAAAAACCCCGTACTGGTGCGCTTCGCATATGCCTCGACCCGCGCGACCTAAACAAAGCGATCAAAAGGCCGCATTATCCATTACCAACCCTGGATGACTTGATCTCCAGACTCTCAGGCGCAAGATACTTCAGTGTATTAGACGCCAGATCAGGGTACTGGGCCATTAGACTAACAGAGGAGTCATCGAAGCTCACCACATTCAACACGGTGGTCGGACGGTACCGTTTCCTACGTCTGCCTTTCGGGATAATCTCTGCATAGGACGAGTTCCAAAGAAAAATCGATGAGACGTACGAAGGATTGCCTGGGGTAGCGGCGATTGTGGACGATATCCTAGTGTATGGTCGCACAAAAGACGAGCACGACAAAAACCTGCGTGCAATGCTGGAAAGAACGAGAGAAAAAGGTGTCCTTTTGAATCCTGAAAAAAGCACAATTTGTGTGCCTGAGGTCTGTTACTTTGGACACAGACTCACACATGACGGCATTAAACCAGACCGAGAGAAAATAAAAGCCATAAAGGAAATGGAACCGCCACAAAACAAATCCGAACTGGAAACCATACTGGGCATGATCAATTATCTGTCCAGATTCGCCCCGAGACTGGCAGAGATAAACGCACCGCTGTGACAGATGCTGAAGCAGGGAAATGAATTCACATGGGACGAGACGCACAACGCTGCTTTTCAACAAATCAAAGACTTGATCATGAGGGAGCCGGGACCTGTTTTAGCATACTACAACCCAAACGAAGAATAGCGGCTGCAAGTCGACGCTTCCAAAAATGGTTTTGGCGCGGTACTTCTCCAACAGGAAAAACCAATCGCGTACGCATCCAAATCGCTCACAGAGACGGAACAGAATTACACGCAAATCGAAAATGAACTGTATGCCGTTCTGTTTGGGTGCAAGCGATTTCACCAGTATTTATATGGGAGAGCATTCATTGTGGAATCGGACCACAAACTATTAGAGTCCATATTAAAGAAACCGCTATCTGCTGCCCCTCCACGTCTACAGCGCATGTGTCTACAGTTGCAGAAATATGACTTCACGCTGATCCACAAACCAGGTAAAGAAATACCCGTTGCTGATACATTATCCAGAAAATCTGTGACCTACCATGATACATCATTAAATGAAGGCATGGAAACGCAGGTACACACCGTAATCAGCAACTTACCTGTAACAGACGAAAAACTCACAGAGATCCGTGAGGCGACGAAGCAAGACTCCCAGCTCACGGCCTTAAAGCGCATAGTCCACACAGGATGGCCAGAGACTCGAAGAAGCTGTCCACCGCTGGTGCTGGAATTTTGGAATCACAGAGATGAGATCTCTTTTGCCGCCGGCATCGTACTAAAAGGGAAAAAATCATTGTTCCGCAAAGCCTAAGAAAAAACGTGCTGCAAAAGATACACACAGGGCATATGGGTGTGGAAAAAAGCAAACAACGAGCGAGAGATGTCCTGTTCTGGCCGGGCATGGGCAAGCAAATAGAAGAAACTGTGCAAAATTGTTCTATTTGCCTAACGCACCGTAATTCAAATCAGCGAGAGCCAATGATCGCGCACCCGATTCCCAAACGTCCATGGCAAGCGGTCGCAACTGACCTTTTCACGTGGCAAAACGAAAACTACATCATAGCTGTCGACTACTACAGTCGTTTTTTCGAGCTGGAAAAACTACACTCAACCTCCGCGGCTGCGGTGATCCAAAAGCTCAAGGGAATATGTTTGCGCGCCATGGAGTGCCCAAGAAGATCGTGTCGGATAACGGTCCGCAATACAGCTCTCAGAAGTTCAGCGTTTTTGCGAAACAGTGGGACTTTGTGCACACAACAACAAGCCCGTACTATGCCCAAAGTAACGGCCTCGCAGAAAAAACAGTCCAAACCGCAAAGCGTATACTCACAAAAGCGTGTGAAGAAAGAAAAGATCCATACCTGAGCATTCTGGAGCATAGAAATGCACCTGTTGATGGTTTTAAATCACCAGCACAGCTTCTCATGAGCAGACGGCTTCGCTCAATCCTTCCCATCACTGGCAAGCTTCTGCAACCAAAAACATGTAAACCTTCGGCAGTACAACTTAAAAGAGAACAATGCCAGGTAAAGCAGAAATCATATTACGACAGATCCGCGAAATCACTCATCACACTGGGACACGGAGACAGCATATATGCCCAGCAAAGTAACGGACAATGGAAGCCTGCTGTAGTGTCGAGCGCATTGGAGGACAGACGCGCGTACATTATCCGAAACACCGAAGGTCAGGAATATCGTCGTAACCGTAAGCACCTGATGGATGTAAAGGGACAAAATGTGACAGTATCAGCACAGCCCGTTTATGATGATAACTCGAGTTCCCAGGAAGCTACAACAAGCAACCTCACTATGGACTCAAATGCAACCACACCTACACCCACTGATCATTGCGTGATTACCAGGTCAAGTCGCATAGTGAAACAGAGGCAAATACTTGATTTATAATTTGTAATGAGCTGATAACACGTAAGTGCATTCTTGCAATGGTAAGTGAATGTTTCGTTCAAATGTGATTTTTTTTTTTCTTTTTATTGTATTCTGAAAGCATTTTGCTACTGATGTTAATTTGAAGAACATTATACGATAGTTATATTGTATGTTCAGCTAAAGTTCGCCAGTTCATCTGATACAGTTATCTCATGTAAACAGGGAATACAAATTCTTCCTTTAGGCATGAGTATGTCCCAACTTAAGTTTATGTGACATTACATTCCGTTATGTCATGGTGTATTGTAAAAAAAAAAAAAAAAAAAAAGGGAGATGTAATTTTTGTGACGTTTGTTATTACTGTTATATTGAACTACATTACCCAAGGGTACCGGGGTGTGACCGGAAGGCGGAAAGGGTATACAATAAAGAGTCGGCCGTCGAGATGATGGTTAACATGCACCGCACGTTATGCCTGAGTTGTGTTTATTAATAGTGATCACGAAAGAGTGAAAGACGAACAATACAGTTAAATTGTTTTATGGAGAAATAATGGGCATACAAAAGCAACATTAAACAGTGGATTTCCAGTTTATTTATTATCAAAGATGTTTCTTTTATTCTCAACTTTTATTATTTGTTTTAGATCTGCATATGAAAATGTTAATTAATGTTTGACAAAGAAGCACTTGGTGCAGATGTAACCTGACACCAGTACTCGCACTGCAGAGCTTAATAAACAGAAAATGCGGTGTTTTATCTGCTTACTATAAACCGGCCTGTAATGATTAACTTTAATTTATTGCTGCTTGTTATTTTTATTCATGCAGACAAAATATCATAATAAAATAAATAAAAATAAACAAATAATTCCACCTTCCTACTAGGAAAAGTACAATGGCACACCACATGATGTTAGACTGTCTAACTTGGAAATTCCAAAACGTAGAGGCCTGTCGTCACACAAACATTCCAAAACCAGAAAGATGCACAAACTTGGTACTATACCTTCACTTTTATTGAGAAATATCACTCTTTGAAGCTAAGGTTCTGCATTACATGATGATAACACTTGTTTAACAAACATTTGCAAAGACACGTGTTATAATTATAATACATTGTACTTTTTCTATAAGTACCTGTAACTCAGATGCGAGCATTGCTGCATCATTTATAATATGGTTGCTCTGACATGTCTCTAATAAAAGTCTAACACCTGCTAGGCTAACATGATCGTTCCAATTTGGTTTTCTTATAATATTATGACCATCATACAATGAAATGTCTTTATGATCAAAGATATCCAGTAGAAATATCCCACATCTGTGTTTCATGAAACACAACATAATGACTCGACTTTCATTTTGATAACAGTTACATCATGGCAACCAAAAAAATTAAATTCCTGCATTCATCTCCAAAACATCACATTTATGTTAGTTTGTCCCTCACTCTCTCATTTTCATCCAGTCAAAAACCAAATATGTGGCTACTGTGAATACAGTCAGTGTGTGCTTGGCCCCTTATGATTTCCGCTTGCGGCAATACAGGTGCATCTGAAAAAATTAGAATATCATAGAAAAGTTTTTTCCATAATTTAATTCAAAAAGTGGAACTTTAATATTTTCTAGATTCATTACACATAAAGTGAAATATTTCAAGCATTTTTTTTTAAGTAATCTTGATGATTACGGCTTACAGCTCATGGAAATCAAAAATCTAGTAAAACAAAATATTAGAATAAAGAATTTATAATACAGAAATGTCCACCTTAAATGTTTATTTATGCACTCAATACTTGGTCAGGGCTCCTTTTGCACAAATTACTGCAAATAATTATTGCTCAGTGGTCCAAAGTCCTCTTTTCAGATGAAAGTAAATTTTGCATTTCATTTGGAAACGAAGGTCCCAGAGTCTGGAGGAAGAGTGGAGAGGAACAGAATCCAAGTTGCTTGAAGTCCAGTGTGAAGTTTCCACAGTCAGTGATGATTTGTGGTGCCATGTCTTCTGCTGATTTTGGTCCACTGTGTTTTCTCAAGTTAAGAGTCAATGCAGCCATCTACCAAGAGATTTTAGAGCACTTCATGCTTCCATCTGCTGACAAGCTTTATGGAGATGCTGATTTCCTTTTCCAGCAGGACTTGGCACCTGCCCATAGTGCCAAAACTACTAGTAACTGGTTTGCTGACCATGGTATTACTGTGTCTGGTCAGCCAACTCGCCTGGCCTGAACCCCAACTCTATGGGGTATTGTCAAGAGGAAAATGAGAGACAACAGACCCAACAATACAGACAAGCTGAAGGCTGCTGTCAAAGCAACCTGGGCTTCTATTAAATCAAATCACTTTATTGTCACACTACCATGTACACAAGTGCAACAGTAGGTGAAAGTCTTGTGTGCAGTTCCGAGCAACATAGCAGTCATGACAGTGACGAGACATATACCAATTAGAATAAACAACATATTTACACAACACAATTTACATATCAAATGTACACATACTTACACAACACAATAATTATATACAATGTACAGTAAACAATACACACAATATAGAATACACATACAATAAAAAAAAGAGTATATATAAAATATATATACAGTAGTTGTATTGAGGTGAGTATATTTGACAGTCCAGTGTGAGATATAAGATTTATAAAGTGCAGTGCTGATTATTGATCATGAGAGATCAAATGTTCAAAAGTCTGATTGCTTGGGGGAAGAAGCTGTCATGTAGTCGGCTGGTGCGGGTCCTGATGCTGCGATACCGCCTGCCTGATGGTAGCAGTGTGAGCAGACCATGATTTGGGTGGCTGGAGTCTCTGATGATCCTCCAAGCTTGTTCCACACACCGCCTGTTATATATGTCCTGGAGGGAGGAAATCTCCCTCCGATGATGTGCCTGGCAGTTCGCACCACCCTTTGCAGGGCTTTGCGGTTGTGGGCGGTGCTATTGTCGTACCAGGCGGTGATGCAGTCAGTCAGGATGCTCTCTACAGTACTGGTGTAGAACCGTGTGAGGATTTGGTGGTTCATTCCAAACTTCCTCAGCCATCTCAGGAAGAAGAGGCGCTGGTGAGCCTTCTTCACAACGGCCTCAGTGTGTACGGACCATGTGAGTTCCTCAGTGATGTGGACACTGAGGAACTTGAAGCTGCTGACTCTCTCCACCGGTGATCCATTAATGGTGATGGGGCTTTGTTCTCTGTCTTTCTTCCTGAAGTCCATCACAAGCTCCTTGGTTTTACTGACGTTGAGGGAGAGGTTGTGCTCCTGCCCACCAGTGTGTCAGAGTGTGCACCTCCTCTCTGTAGGCTGTTTCATCATTGTCAGTGATCAGAACTACCACCGTTGTATCGTAAGCAAACTTAATGATGGCATTGGAGCTATGTGTTGCCACACAGTCATGTGTGAACAGGGAATACAGGAGTGGGCTGAGAACACAGCCCTGCGAGGCTGCAGTGTTGAGGGTCAGTGATGAGGAGATGTTGCTACCCATTCTAACCACCTGGCGTCTGCCTAACAGGAAGTCCAGGATCCAGCTGCACAGCAAGCTGTTTAAGCCCAGAGCCCGGAGTTTCACATCAAGCTTGGAGGGCACTATGTTGTTGAATGCTGAGCTGTAGTCTACAAACAGCATTCTCACATATGTGTTCCTTTTTTCCAGGTGGGAGAGAGCAGTGTGTATTGTAGATGCAATGGCATCATCAGTGGAGCGGTTGTTGCAGTAGGCAAACTGCAATGGGTCCAAAGATGTGGGCAGCACAGAGCAGATGTGATCTCTGATTAGCCTCTCAAAGCATTTGCTGATGATGGGGGTCAGAGCAACAGGGCGCCAGTCATTTAAGCAAGTGATTTTGGCTTGCTTCGTTACAGGCACAATGGTTGACGTTTTGAAGCATGCGGGGACTACAGACAGGGAGAGGGACAGGTTGAACACCAGCCAGTTGGTTCGCGCACGCTCTGATGACACGGCCTGGAATGTCGTCTGGGCCCACGGCTTTACGGATGTTCACCCGTCAGAAGGATCGGGTTACATCCGCAACAGAGACGGAGAGTGAACCATCCTCTGTAGCGTCGGCTGCGAGTGCTCTCTCTGCGAGGGCGGTGTTATTGTCCTCGAAACAAGCATAAAAGTCTTTAGCTCATCCGGGAGAAAGGCAGCAGTGTTCACGGCAGAGTTTTTGTTCCCTTTGTAGTCCATGATGATGTTAATTCCCTGCCACATACTTCTAGAGTCGGTGGTGTTGAACTGTCCTTCAATTTTGTGACTGTACTGGCGTTTGGTTGCACTGATAGAGTTACGGAGGGCATAACTGGCTTGTTTATGCTCCTCCACGTTCCCGGAATTAATAGCGGAGGTCCGCCGTTAACCCATGGTTTCTGGTTGGGGTAGATCCGTATTGTTTTGGTTGGCACAACGTCCTCTATGCACTTCCTGATGAAACACGTTACGCTATCAGCGTAAGCCTCGATGTCGTCATCAGAGGCGGACCGGAACATCTCCCAGTCCGCGTGATCAAAACAGTCTTGTAGCGCAGTCTGATTGGTCCGACCAGCACTGGATCGTTCTGAGGGTGGGTGCTTCCCGTTCCAGTTTCTTCCTGTTAGCGGGCAGAAGCAGAACGGAAGAGTGGTCCGATTTGCCAAATGATGGGCGGGGGAGGGATTTGTAGCCATCCCGGAAAGGAGAATAGCAATGTGTTGGTCGTATTTTGGTGCGATTGTTTTAAAATTGGCTTTGTTAAAGTCCCCGGTAACAATGAATGCGGCCTCAGGGTGCGCGGTTTCCTGCTCACTTATACTCACAAACAGTTCCTTGAGTGCCCGGTCTGTGTCGGCTTGTGGGGGGATGTACACAGCTGTGATAATGACCGCTGTGAATCCTCGGTAGCCAGAATGGTCAACACAGAAGCATGAGATATTCCAGATTAGGGGAGCAGAAAGACTTGATAAAATGTACATTCCTCTGATCACACCATGATTTGTTGATCATAAAACATACACCACCACCTCTGATTTTACCTGAGAGGTCTTTCGCTCTGTCCAGTTGGTGCACGGAGAACCCCGTGGGGTCGATGGCCGAGTCTGGAATCTCCGCAGCAAGCCAGGTTTCTGTAAGGCAAATAACGCAGCAGTCCCTCGTCTCTCGTTGGAAAGAGATCCTCGCTCTCAGCTCAGCTTGTTGTCCAGAGACTGAACATTTGCCAGTAGTATACTGGGTAGTGGGGTTTGATTTGTGTGACGTCTTACTCTGATGACGTCTTACTCTTACGCCGGCTCTTTTTCCCCTTTTCCTTCTGCGTTTCTGCGGCTGGGCAGCACAGAAAAAGGGCTCCGCTGGCGTGTTTGTAAACAACAGGTTAGCATTGAGGAATATGAAGTCCGGTTTACGGTGTGTGATTGTAGAACCAATGTCCAAAAGCGTTTGTCTGTCGTATACAATAAGGCAGACAACATCCAAGACAAAAAAACTGTAAACAAAACAAACAATAAACTGCAGTGTTGTGTCGGAGCTCGCAACGCAGCAGCCATACTCTGCACCATCTTGAGTCCAGTAACTCGCCTGGCCTGAAACCCATAGAGAATCTATGGTGTATTGTCAAGACGAAAATGAGAGACAACAGACCCATCAATACAGACAAGCTGAAGGCTGCTATCAAATCAACCTGGGCTTCTATAACACCTCAGTAGTGCCACAGGCTGATTGACTCCATGCCACACCGCATTGATGCAGTAATACATGCAAAAGGAGCCCGACCAAGTATTGAGTGCATAAATTAACATACTTTTCAGAAGGTTGACATTTCTGCATTATAAATTCTTCATTGTAATATTTTGAGATACTGGATTTTTTATTTCCATGAGCTGTAAGCCATAATCATCAAGATTACAACAAAAAAAAAGGCTCCAAATATTTCACTTTATGTGTAATGAATCTAGAAAATATGAAAGTTCCACTTTTTGAATTCAATTATGGAACTTTTCCACGATATACATTTTTGATGCACCTGTATTTATTTTTAGGGGTTCAAGCATGAAGTTCTAGAAAACGTATTGTTTTTGCTCAGATTTCTTTATATATAGGTGTTCAAGCCTGAAGGGCTAGAAACACTATTGTTTTTGCTCGGAGTTGCTTTTATTATTATTATTATTATTATTATTATTCTGCCACAAAACTGATCATGCAGACCACACCATAAATCCTAGAAACCAGAAAATTTCAGGGATGTTAGTACACCAGCTGATACAGTGGACGTGAAGTTTCGTCCAAATGGCCATAACTTTTGAACTGTGTTACACACTAAAGTGCCTTATATCATTTGATTAAAAATGGCTATATCCATAAAATCGTATCATCTATTTTTGTGAACTAGTCCTAGGCCCTTTGACTGATCGGAACCAAACCAGTGCAGAAAAAGTCCCAATATTAATAATGATCAAAAACATGTTTCATTTTTCAATTCAGGATGGCCACACCCATCCAAAATGTCCAAAAGTGGTGGCACTATAATTTGAAAAAAATATGAAAATGGCTCTTTCTATGACACCGTTGCCCTGACTGACTTAAAATTTTGTGTGTAGCCTCTTTGTCCAGCAAGTTTAAAATCAAAAGTTTATGTAAATGTACAGTAGGGCCATGCACAATGGATGCAGGTTTTAGGGTTACATTTGCAGTAGCTAATAAGATTGCTTCATACCCTGACCTGTGATAAGATGATTCGCTTAGCGTCTTGTACCATGAGAGCTGTGGCAGCCACTGTCTGCAGACAACCAGGAAGTCCCTTTGCAACTCCATCATGTGTTTTGGACTGGTATGCAACAGGTCTGTAGTTACCACCATGCTCTTGGGCCAAGATCCCCACGGCTATGCCCCTACCTTCATGCACATAGAGATGGAACGATTTAGTGTAGTCAGGTAGCCCTAATGCAGGTGGTTTACTCAGTGCAGAGTTGAGGTGTTTGAAAGCGGCTGTCATTTCAGTAGTCCATGTTATATTCTAGTCTGAGCCCAGGGTAGACTCACGCAAAGTCTTATCATAGTTTGAACAGTTTGGCACCCAGGATCTGCAATAATTCACCAGTCCCAGAAAGCTTTGCATCTGTTTCTTGTTCTTTGGATGAGTGAATGTAGTGATCGTTTTCACTCTGTGTGGAGGCAGTAAGGATATGTCTTCCACCTTCCTCTGGACCCATTGAAGTTTTACTTTGGAGGCTTTAAACCCTACAGCAGGGAGGATATTGCAAACAATGGTGGATGCAGCAGCACACATGTCTTTAGACTGTCCAGTGACCAGAATATCATCTAATGTGCCATTGGAGTTCACCTGGCAGAGAACCTCACCTGGTCCCTCAACACTAGCTCTATTACCAAGAAAGCCCAGCAGCATCTCTACTTTCTTCGAAGGCTGAGAAAAGCACATCTCCCACCCCCCATCCTAACTACATTCTATAGAGGGACTACTGAGAGCATCCTGAGCAGCTGCATCACTGCCTGGTTTGGGACTTGCACCGTTTCGGACCGCAAATCCCTGCAGAGGATAGTGAGATCAGCTGAGAAGATCATAAGGGTCTCTTTTCCCTCCATCAAAGACATTAACATAAAACGCTGCATCCACAAAGCAACTAGCATTGTGGATGACCCCACACACCCCTCATACAAACTCTTCACCCTCTTGTCGTCTGGCAAGAGGTACCGAACCATTCGGGCCCTCACGGCCAGACTGTGTAACAGCTTCTTCCCTCAAGCCATAAGACTCCTCAATACTCAGGGTCTGGACTGATACACACACACACACACACACACACACACACACACACACACACACACACACACACACACACAACTGTACACGATCCAACTTTTGCACATGTCCAGAGTTGCACTTTAATTCATTGTTACTTTATATCTGGCTGCTACCTCAAAAACTGCTATGTCCATAGACCACTATTTCATAGTATGTTATGTTTACATTTAGCATTTTTAGAAAGTGTCATCTTTTTGCACTACTCGATTACAAATGTGTACTGGTTGGTGCTGCACTGTCTCTCACTCTGCCTATTGTCCTGTTCCTTTTAGTAATTTATTGTACTGTCCCATACTTTTTGCACATGTTTGCATATGCACTTTATGTAGAAATGTTATTTAGTCTGTGTAGTCTCATGTGGTTCTGTGTTTGTCCTATGTTGATTTATGTAGCACCATGGTCCTGGAGGAACGTTGTCTCATTTCGCTGTGTACTGTACTAACTGTATATTGTTGAACGACAATAAAAACCACTTGACTTGACTTGATCTGAGTATTGCAACAGGCAAGTGTCAGGAGGCAGTTGTGCGTTTTTCAGGGTGTTTTGCACTACAGCAGAAAACACAACCTGGGAATCTCTGAACCCTTGAGAAAGGCTTGTCCACATATATTGGATCCCACCCTGTGTGAATGCAAACATTGGCCAGGTCACAGGATCCATTGACACACTGGAAAAAAAAAACAGAACATAAGTCAGTCACTGTAAACTATTCATGATTAGATGGAATAGAATTAATGGTAGTCTGCTCGTCCGCAACAATAGGAGATAATGGCTTAATCAAACCATTGATCTCCCTAAGGTCCTGGGTTCATCTCCAAGTAACATTTGCTTACTTTACAGGGTTAATGGGCATGTTGTATGGTGAGTGAGTGGGAACCAGGATTCCCTGCTGGAGTAGTTCAGCATAACTGGTTGATACCTTTCTCTTTCTCAGCAGAGAGAGCATATTGTTTACAACATACTGGTGTATCTGTTTGTAGTGCTGCTCTGTACGGAATTACATCAATAAGTCCTGACTCGTCTTTGTGGGCGGCCCACAACTTTTGGTTAACGTTAGCTACTTCCTGTGTCTCTTCAGTCTGTGTTTCAGCAGCACAGCAGTTCCTGTGTCTGTAGTGAGAGAAAGAACTGCTGGAAAAACGAGATATACAGAGTTATCATCAAATAAGATTTTTGCACCAATTTTATAAGAACGGTGAATTAGGAATCATAACAAAAGCATGCATTTTGAACAGTGATCTGTTATTTTTGGATCTAGTGCTGGCACCTCTTTTATCAGCTCACATTTATTGTATTCCAAAGGGAGAGTTTTGGAGAATATGAAACGATAGTCTCTGCCTGTTAGCTGACTATTGGAAGTCAGACATTTAAGCACTGCCACATACTGATGTGGGATCTTCACAGGGTTTGGAAGTTCTTTACAGATAACCATTGCTTCTGTCACTGAGAGAGGAGATATTTTGTAACCATTTGGGACCTGCGAATGGAAATGCATGGACAGAGCTAACAGGTGGGGGATCGACAATCTGCGTAGGGAGTGTTTTTCAACACTCAATATCTCAAGAGATATGTTATAGTATGGTACAGCTGTTGTTTTAAAACAGACTCATACTGCAGCGGCAGATCCTGTGTGTTTCCCACCTCCGTGCACTGAGGGGGAGAGACACAAGGAGGGGCACTCAGCGGAGAGCAACATGCGCAACAGAAGCGTGCTGGGCCATGACCCAGAGGTTGATTGTTGATTCAGACTACTTTCCTTTTTTTTCTCAGGGCCCTTCTCCCAAAACAGCTTCATGTCTTTCCATATAGAAAATGAAGTTTTCATGTAATTATAATCCCACACTCGGTCTCCCCATCCTTCCGTGACCATAGATTTCATGCTAGCCATGTCTGCGGTTTTAAATGAACCTTCTCTTGGATAAGGATCTATTTGAGTTTACCCTCTGACCATCCTGCCAGATAACTCCAAAACAGTTCTGTGTTAAAGCATTAATTATTTCTGAACATCCAGTCTCTGGGTGTTTCCCCCAGCATCGGCTGACTTATCTTGTTCCCCATTCTCACAACTCAACAAAGCTGTTTCCTCCGCAGTGATACAATAAACACAATCAATTTGACCACCAAATATTCTGCCAAAAAACATTCTGACCACTCATTTTGGTATGAAGAGGTATAAAAATGCATTCCTGAACGAAAGACAAAAAGAGTACTATAGGAATAGGATCCCACTGAAAATTAAAAAAAAATTATCTATTCCTCTTCCCACGTCTATAGCACATGAGGCTCCCACTTCCCAACGGAAGAACTGATCTGTAATAATAACATATACTGAAATATGTTAAAGATATTTTGGGTGAAAATGAATGTATTTCTCTACTGACAGGAGTGAAAACAAAAATATGTTTCTCTTACCAATCTGGAGAAATACCTGTACTGGCCACCAAAATTGTTCGATTATTTCTCCTATAATCTATGTAGTTCGTAGTTTTCACCACCAGCACTCTTCATTGTCCTCTCACTCAGGAATATGCTTGCAAGGGAAGAGACTGTTGACACAAAATTGATATCAAAGCATCTTCAAAGGTTTATTGATAATCAAACATATTTATACCAGTGCATCAAGGATAACAGACATCTATATCTGTGTGCCAGTCTAAACAGCGCTCTCAGAATACCAGTTTATACCATTTTGTACTAAAAGACGAGCTTAAATAAATCCTTGAGCTTCAGATAAAGAGAGCAGAAGGAACAGAAAAAAAGTGCTATGTGTCAGTAAAGACTAGTGACAATGGAGGCCCAAAATTAAATAGTATGCCTGATACTGAGAGCAAATCTATATTTCTCACATTGACCAATCAACTTTTACCAGCTATCTGAACTAGTCCTTGGCCGTTCATCTGATTGGAACCAAATCAGTGGAGAAAGGTTCTCTGGAGTCCCAATCTCAATAATTATTAAAAAACTTAATTGCACTGTTGCAACAGCATACCGAAACATACAAATTGGGGATGGCCACTTGTCTTAAATTGTTAAACTTTTGAACGGAATGATATATCACCAAATTTAAAACACTCATGTAGGAGGTCAATCTGAGGACACCCCAAAACATTGGGTACCTCTTCCTCTTGGTGGCACTCTAACAGTCAGAAATTTTAAAATATACCATATCTCTGTGCTTCCTAACCTTATGTTTTTGAAAATTAATACTTAAAATCTGTTAATAATTTACTAAATGGACCTTAAAGGCTTGAACCCCACTAATTGCTGCTTGCAGCTATATTTAGCGGTTCAAGCCCGATGGTCTAGAAACCCAATTGTTTTTGTAAGGACTTTTATTAAGGGTTCAAGCCCGAAGGTCATAGAGAACTGAAACTTTGAGGGTAGGTAGTACTCCCCCAGTCTACAATGCAAAGTGCAAAGTTTCAGCCCGATCAGCCAGATGGTGGCGCTATAACAAAGGAAAATGCGCTTGGGCCATAACTCCTGAACCGCAATTTGCAATTATTTGAAAAAAATTAACTAGTCCTAAGCTGTTTGCCCATCTGAACCAAACCAGTGCAGAAATATTCAGCAGAGTGCCATTATGAAAAGTTATCAAAAAAAGTTTGAAATTTCGATTAATCTTCGCAAAGGTACGCTAAAACGTACGTAGCACTAGTGGTGAGTTTTGCTTAAATAGTTAGAACTCTTGAACGGAATGAGATATTCTCACCCAATTCGGTGCAGTTATGTATGGAGTCATTTTGAGGACAGATGAAAAATATTACATGGCTCTGCCTCTTGGTGGCGCAATAATAATTTAAAATATGAAAACAGCTGTAACTGAAACTGTTGTCCCGATCAATTTTAAATTTTGCATTCAGCGTCTTTGTCCAAGCTACTATCAAGGTTTATTAGGACAGTTGCAAAAACATGGTCACCATCGACCAATCAAATTTAAACAAATATTACACAGGCTGATCAGTATGAAAATCGGTGGACCAGTTTGACACTTGGCTTAAGAGGTCTGTGCAAAATTTAAAGAAAATCTGCCTCTGGGTGTCATTTTCATGATTTTTGTGCCTTTTAATGGTTGGCTATAATGCAGTTTTAAAAAAAAAAAACACTCATATCATATGATATTGTTCTAAACAACTTTGCCTCAAGAACCATAAGTGTCAATCAAATCGTTCATTAAATATTTGAGTTTATTTAAAAAAACTACTTTTGCAAATTAGTCATAGGTTTTAAGTTCAATCAAAACCAATTTATAAAGATTCTTTGGCGTCCCTACATCATTAATTTGCAAAAACATGTTGTGTTTTATGATTTGCATGGCTATAATAGACAAGTGAAATCTTGTGGGCGGAGCCAAAAACACTTAAAGTGTTCAGGAGGTGATAACTCCTGAACGCAATGAGCAATATTGACCAAACTTAAGACAAATTTTTAGGGCATCAAAGTGAGGACCTGTAATGAATTTTGTTGGAATGTGTCACTTGGGGGCACTATAATAATAATTGGTTTCAAATGGTTCTAAATATGGAACCGTTAGTCCAAATGACTTGAAATTTGGCATGCAGTGTCTTCGTCCAAAGTTTCAACAAGTCTTAGAAGAAATCTGCATATCTTGAAAAACATGGCTGCCATTGACCTATCAACTTTCAGCAGCTATCAGATAAGGTCAACAAAGGCCAATTTTAAGGAAATGTGGTGGACCTATTTGACTCTTGGTCTCAGTGGTGTGTGCAAAGCATTCACAAGGCGCCCTTGCGTTTTTCTTGCATGCAAAAGACTGTAAATGGCCAGTTTTGCTTAAATGGCTATTATTTAACAAAATAATGTAACACCATCACAGTTTACACACATAAGAAGGGGGCATATTTTTATATATCATAACCTTGGCAACCATCAGTCAATAAAAAATCAGATGCTATTAGTAGGCTTGAAATAGTATACTGTGATAACGGTTATACCCGGTAAGCGAGACAATACTCAGACACCCTCCTAAATTAATTGTGAAACCAATCTAGAATGATTTGTTTGGAGTCCCTAGATCTCTAATTATGTAAAAACATGTTTATTTTTCCATACAAGCCAAAATGCATGTAGTGGACTGGACAGTTTGACTTAAATGGAGATTGACCACGTGGTGGTGATACATTTGGAACTTTAGGGTTCACAGGTTCTCATGTCTTTTGCTACAGCTTTTAGGTATGTAGGTTAGATCTGCTATGTAGGTATGCATGGTTAGATCTGCTAGAATGGTGAATAGTGTTATTTCCTGAGGGATGGTAGAATATCTTAAACAAAATGAGATGTTTTTGATATTTTGCTTTGATGTAAGGGCTTATTCTGAGGACATGCATACAAACAAATGGTGTTTGGCTACTTAGTTGTGCTATAACACGAAAGAAAATTCATAAATTTGGTTCTACCTATCTATGGAACCATTGGTCTGAGTGATCTCTAAATTTGCATGCAGTGTCTTTATCTGAGGTGCCATCAATTTCTATGATGACAGTTACATATTCTGAGAAACATACCTGCCACCTGCCAATCAAATTTTAGCAGCTATCAGACAAAGATCAGAACAGAATATGGTGGACCTGTTTGCCTCTTGGCCCAAGAGGTCTTTAAACATTTAGAAAAAAGTATAGGAAAAAGAGTACTGGGAGGTACTATTAGGTTTTACATGTGCATTAAAGGTTTTACATAATGCAATGTATCTCACAAACACAAATAATTCATATATTATAGATTTTCTCATTCTGAATAACTTTTCAACTTTTCCTCAAGAATCATTGGTGTCAAAATTGTGCATTAAATATTTCGGATAAAAACACTACTTTTGCAAACTAGTTCTAGGTTTACAGTTCTAGAATAACAAATAAAGTGCAGGAATATTTGTTGAAATCTGTAAGCTGAACTTTCAATTTAGCATGGTCATATCATAGTATTTGAAATGCAAAATTTGGTGGAGATTAAAGAATAATTGCTGTTATAAACATCAGATTTTTATCAAATTAGCACATATATGCTAGGATGTGATGCTGAAGTAGCCTGCAATTATGTGGTGGACTATAAAAAAAATGGCTATATCTCTAAGGTTCTTTGCTTAATTGCCTTTTTGATGCACTTTCTCTGTTTTAGGTGCCTCTTTTAAAATCCTTTTAAACATGACTTTAAATTCCTTAAAAACACTGAACCCTGATAACAGCTGCTTGCAGGTAAAATTCCCAAACAATTTGTCTGTTGCATGAAGGAATAAGCACAAAAGAAAAATCTTGGCTGTATTATAGAAAATATAAGCATAATGAATTAAAACCACAAGTAAAAAAAATAATTAGAGCTGGTATGGATTTCTCATAATAGCAGGTGAAATATGGAAATAGCTTGTGTTAAAATAGTATGTGATACTGTAATTAAATGTTTATTGCTTCCACTATGCTATATTAGTAACAAATGCACTTTGTACAGGGCTGTTAGGATGCTAATGCTGTGTATTCATTAAGCAGAGTTGGCAAAGAGCAACGAAACAGAACTAAGTCATCAGACAGAACAAGAGCAAAACCAGCAGTGCAGGCGCTAAAGCCCTATTGTTTTTGGAATGTTTTTTTTCACAATTATTATTATTATTTTTATTTTTAGGCATTCATCATTTATCAATAAACAATCCAGTAACAAATGGAAAATACCTCACAAAGGACACAGGAAAGGTTTGAAGGTTTAAATAAAGTAATGGCATAACAAAATACACCTGGAAATAACAAAGACAGGAAACTATTAACTAAAACGTCTCAGGTTACTTGACTGTAACCCTTGTTCCTTGATAAAATCGGAATGAGATACTGCGCTGAGTTAGCGCTTTGGGAACAACTATAGGTGTGACCAGCTGTGAATATGTGTGCAACACGTCAATGAACATTGACCGGAATTTATAGCCTCTGCCGGTGACATTATTGGATGCACCTGTAGCAGGGCTATAAATAGATGCATCACAGGTGCATCGTCAGGTTTTTTGTCTGAAGAACAGTCCTGGGGCATCCCAGTGCGGCAATGAAGTGCAGCATCTCGTTCTGCTTTTATCAGGGAACAAGGGTTACAGTCAAGTAACCTGAGACGTTCCCTTTCAAAAAGCTACACTTATGAATCTGCACTGAGTTAGCGCTTTGGGAACGAGAATACCCACGCCGCCGCACTGTGGATGTACGGACCCCTTATGGTTGTGTAGTGTGCTCACAAGAGCGCGAGAGGTCTCAGACATGAGCTTTTGATGTCGACTCAAGGACATAAGAGCCCGGAGTGGCATGACCATCCAAACTATAAAATCTAATGAATGTGTGCGGAGAGGACCAGCCTGCCGCATCACAAACATGCTGCAGAGGGACACCTCTAGCCAAGGCTTTAGAGGAGGCGACCCCTCTGGTAGAGTGAGCGCTGATACCTACTGGCGAAGCTTGACCACGCGCCTAGTAGGCTAGGGCAATAGCGTTCCTCACCCAATGCGACATAGTCTGCTTGGTGGCAGCCGCCCCCCTGTTGCGGCCCCCATGGCAAACGAATAGTTGCCCTGACTTACGCCACTGGCTAGAGCGGTGGACATAAGTCTGAAGGGCACGGACTGGAAAAAGTCTGTGAAGTCTTCCCTGCTCCGGCATTGTAAACGGCGGGGAGCAGAAGGCTTCGAGAGTGACCGGATGTAAGGTCGAGAAAGGCACCTTAGGCAGGTAGTCAGGATAAGGGTGCAAAATCAATTTAGCCATTCCTTGGGGAAAATCTAATCAGGCTGGCAAGACAGACAGAGCCTGTAGATCCCCAATTCTCTTTAGAGAGGTAATCGCCATAAGAAAAACCATCTTGAGAGTCAGAAGTTTATCAGACGCTGACTCTAGAGGTTCAAAGGGGGTCTCAACCAGACCCTCAAGGACTAATGCTAAGTCCCATGAAGGGGACATGGTCCTAGCAGGAGGCCTCAGTCACATAGCTCCACGAATGAAGCAAGCAAGTAGAGGATGTCTCCCCAATGGCACCCCGTCCATCAAGGCGTGGCAAGCCGAAATGGTGGCCACATAGACCCTGAGAGTGAAGGGGCATATGCCTGCTGACCACTGCACCATCTTTCAAAGACTCCCCATTTATTGGCGTAGATTCTTCTGGTAGAGGGAGCCCAAGCACTTAAAATGGTCTCAATAACCTCAGGAGAAAACCCAGTGTCCATCAGTTGGTACCCTTCAGGGGCCAAACATGAAGGTTCCACAGCTTGGGCTGGGGATGAAATATTGTCCCCTGTGCCTGAGACAGAAGGTCCCTCCTGTCCGGAATCGCCCAAGGCGAGCCGTCAAGGAGAGACATTATCTCCTAGAACCAAAGGACTAAGGCAGGAAGCAGCGGTACACCCAACATTTTGCTGGAAGCCTCTAACTCCCAAAACACCAGAGGCCGCGGGAATGGAGAGGTTTCGTGCGGGGTACCGGGAGGGTCGAATTGGATGATACACGCGCCCCGTCCCGAGGGGGGCTACCCCCACAAGGCTGGGCACAAGACCGTCAGGGTTTTCTCTTTTTAGAAACTACTCCCCTGAGGTCTTGCTTTGGGGGCTGCTGAGGGCGACGAGACTGTCCCCAATCTTTACGAGGGGGAGCACGACTCGCCACGCTCTGTTTCTGAGCCTCCCTTCTAGCAGGACCAGGGTGGGTCTGGGTGGCAGACGGCCCCGCCCCCTGAGTGCGGTGAGGAAGAAACTGCCCGAATGCTTCCTCATGATTTTTCGCCTCCTGGAACCTGGTGATACAATATTCATAGCGTCCCCAAATAAACCAGAGACCGAGAGAGCTCTTCATGGAGGTCATCAAAGAAGGGAAGGGACTGATGAGGCGTTCCCTTTCTCAGGCCACCAGACAGAAATCTGTCCTCCAACTTGGAGCATTTGGGGGTCTCTTGTTCACGTGGCCAGTCTAATTGAAGCCTGGCCACCGCAAGAGTAATCACCTCGAGTAATTCCTCCGATGATTTACTATCATGCCCGGATTGCTCGGAGATGGGTAACTCGATGTCCGCAGACTCAAGAGATTCAAGGTCCCCCTCATGAACCGAAGAGGCGCCGGAGCGCGCTTCAGGATCACGGGAAGGACCAGCTGGGTCTGGGGAGAGAGCGAGCGATAGGGACGGACCTGTCTCTCGCTCCTCAGCCAGATCCATACGAGAGCCCCACGATTGAAGTGTGGGCGCTGACTTTCGGAAGTAAGCAAGACGAGCGAAGCATTTTGACCGAGAGCAGATCCCAATGCTCGCACCCACCCCACCCCAACGCGAGAGCAGCATGCTCTTCCCCCCCAAACATACAAAGCAAAACTGATGTATGTCCCTCTCAGCCATAGAGCGTAGACAAGGGAACACACATCGCTTGCTCTGTCTTTCAGTCATTTTCTCCCAGTGTTTTTTCTCTTTTTTTTTTAGAGAAAGAAGAGAAAGGTATTTGCGCACTGCCTAACAAAATCTAACTCCTAGCAGAGGAAAGTAGAAAGGTTTCTGACAATCTCATGAAGCACACACACACAGAGTGATTTGAAGACAAAAGATCTGACGATTCACCTATGTCACATATATTTATAGTCCTGCTACAGGTGCATCCAATGATGTAATCGGCAGAGGCTATAAATTCCGGTCAATGTTCATTGACGTGTTGCACACATATTCAAAGCTGGTCACACCTAAAAAGTTGTTCCCAAAGCGCTAACTCAGCGCAGCATCATAAGTGTAGCTTTTTGAAAGGGAACAAGACAGTAGCACAAAAAATTTTGTGAGTACTACATATGTAGTGAGTAAATACAAGCAATCCCCAAGTAACCATAAAGGAGAATCACTGACTACAGTATTTATAATTGATTACTTCTGAAAATAGCAACATTTCCTCTTTATAATGGCATGTGAAAATGTCAGAGATGGTTTGTTCCATATCTCAAGAATGACTAATAGTTATATTGAATATGGTATTGGATAAATGTATTAAAAAATATGAAAACAGAAAATTCACACAATTAAAACATTTTAAGGTGGTAATTTCACAAAAACAACAAAAATTATGCAATTACTAAGTTTTAATGCAGTAATTTCACAAACATAAAAAAATTATTAAACAAATTCATTCATTCATTCATTTACAAGATATCTGTATGTATGTGTAATTACACAATTTATGTATTTTATTGCATATATGAATACTGTTACAAAGCAGACAGCGAAGGCAGACGAGGAGAGCGGATCTAAGTGCAGCTTACTTTATTATTACAAACGCAAAAACACAAAGGAAAACCCTCAATGGGGAAAACAAACACAACACCGAAAACACAGGCAGGGAACACACACCAGGCTAACAACATTCAACGAAAGACAAGGACTGAACCAAAAACCAGGATATAAATACACAAGGACAGGGTGATTACAAATGATACACAGGTGAGAACAATGAACAAAATGGCAGTGATGATGACAGGTGGATACTGGGAAGTGTAGTTCTTTTAAACAATAGACTAGTGAGACAGTGGAGCTAAACAAGGGACAAAAGTGAAAACTACGGAAAACAAAAGGGACAAAAATGGAAACCAAAGGGGCAATGGTAAAACAAGACAAGGTAACCCTAACATAGCCCCCCTCAAGGATCGGATACCAGACGATCAACAGTGACAAAACAAAAAACAGGAAGAACAAATGTCCATTGACTGGGGGGGAAGCTTGTGGTGGGCAGACAGACCAAGGGGGGCAACGAAGGGCAAACAGGCAGTCCAGGGGGCAACAAGGGGCAGACAGACAGTCCAGGGGGCAACGAGGGGCAGACAGGCAGTCCAGGGGGCAACGAGGGGCAGACAGGCAGTCCAGGGGGCAACAAGGGGCAGACAGGCAGTCCAGGGGGCAACAAGGGGTCCAGGGGGGCACAGAGGGCAGGCAGGAAGTCCAAGGGGGCACAGAGGGCAAGGACAGGTTCAGGTGGTCTGGGAGCTGGCCACAGGGCAAGGGTAGGTTCAGGAGGCCTGGGAGCTGGCCACAGGACAAGGACAGGTTCAGGTGGTCTGGGGGCTGGCCACAGGGCAAGGATCGGTTCGGGAGGCCTGGGAGCTGGCCACAGGGCAGGGACCGGTTCAGGAGGCCTGGGAGCTGGCCACAGTACAATGACAGGTTCAGGTGGTCTGGGAGGAGGCCACAGGACAGGGACTGGGTCAGGGGGCCTGGGAGGAGGCCACAGGACAGGGGCCGGGTCAGGAGGCCTGGGAGGAGGCCACAGGACGGGAACTGGGTCAGGGGGCCTGGGAGGAGGCCACAGGATAGGGGCCGGGTCAGGAGGCCTGGGAGGCTCTGAGGACGGAGCTGAGGAAGGCTCAGGAGACGGAACTGAGGAAGGCTCAGGAGGCGAAGCCGAGGAAGGCTCTGGAGTCTCTGGGGCCTGAGCCGTAGGAGGCTCTGGAGGCGGAGCCGTAGGAGGCTCAGGAGGCTTTGGGGCGGAGCTGTAGGAGGCTCGGGAGGCGGAGCCGTAGGAGGCTCAGGAGGCTCTGGGGGCGGAGCCGTAGGAGGCTCGGGAGGCGGAGCCGTAGGAGGCTCGGGAGGCGGAGCCGTGGGAAGTTCTGGGGGCTCAAGAGGTGGAGCCGTGGGAGGCTCAAGAGGCTTTGGGGCGAAGCCGTAGGAGGCTCTGGAGGCGGAGCCGTAGGAGGCTCGGGAGGCTCTGGGGGCGGAGCCATAGGAGGCTCGGGAGGCTCTGGGGGTGGAGCCATAGGAGGCTCGGGAGGCTCTGGGGGCGGAGCCGTAGGAGGCTCTGGAGGCAGAGCCGTAGGAGGCTTGTGAGGTTCTGGAGGCGGAGCTGAGGGAGGGTCAGGAGGCAGGGCCGTAGGACACTCTAGAGGCGGAGCCCTAGAAGGCTCGGGAGTTTCTGGGAGCAGAGCCGTAGGAGGCTCGGGAGGCGGTGCCGTAGGAGGCTCGGGAGGCGGAGCCCTAGAAGGCTCGGGAGTCTCTGGGAGCAGAGCCGTAGGAGGCTCGAGAGGTGGAGCCCTAGAAAGCTCTGGAGTCTCTGGGAGCAGAGCCGTAGGAGGCTCGGGAGGCGGAGCCGTAGGAGGCTCTGGAGGTGGAGCCGTAGGAGGCTCGGGGAGAAGGGCCGTGGAAGACTCGAGAGGCTCTGGAGGCGGAGCCCTGGAAGGCTCGAGAGGCTTGGGAGGTGGAGCCCTGGTAGGCTCGAGAGGCTGGAGGGGCGGAGCCCTGGAAGGCTGGAGAGGCTTGAGAGGCGGAGCCCTGGGAGGCTCGAGGCTTGAGAGGCGGAGCCCTGGGAGGCTCGAGAGGTGAAGCTCTGGAAAGCTCGGGAGGCGGAGCTCTGGAAAGCTCAGGAGGCGGAGCTCTGGAAAGCTCGGAAGGAGGAGCCCTGGAAAGCTAGGGAGGCTCGGGAGGAGCTGACTCTTGGACGGACACGACCACTGGCGCTGGCTTTTGGACAGTCATGGCTACTGGCACTGGGACGGACAAGACCACAGGCGCTGGCTCAGGGACGGTCGAGGCTACAGGTGCTGGCTCAGGGGCGGTTGAGGCTACAGGCGCTGGCTCACTGACGTTGGAGGCTACAGGCGTTGGCTCGCTGACGTCGGAGTCTACAGGCGCTGGCTAGCTGACGTCGGAGGCTACTGGCTCTGGCTCGCCGGCCGTGGCAGGCGCGGGCTCTGGCTCGCTGGCCGTGGCAGGCGCGGGCTCTGGCTCGCTGGCCGTGGCAGGCGTGGGCTCTGGCTCGCTGGCCGTGGCAGGCGGAGACTGGGGAGCAGAAGCCTTTCCTCTTCTCCTCCTCCGGCGGGCGGACGAAGCTGGCAACGCTGGCTCGTTGGCCATGGCAGGCACGGAAAGCCCAGAGGCGGAAACCGGGATCGAGAGAGGTGGTTCCCCGGCAGCGAGTTCTCCCAAGACTAAACTCACATATTCCCTCCACGTGAGGTCTCCGGAGTTCGGCAATTCCCTCAGCTGGTATGTTGGTAGCCCGAGCTGGTAGATGGTCTTTAGGGATGCGTCGTCGAAGCCGGTGTGGAGGGCAACAGCTGAAAAGAAGTGGGAAAACTCGCAGATGGTCAACTCCGCCTGGGTCAGTTCCATGAGGTAAGCTGCTAGATCCATTTGTGGGTCTTTCATTCTGTTACGAAGCAGACAGCGAAGGCAGACGAGGAGAGCGGATCTAAGTGCAGCTTACTTTATTATTACAAACACAAAAACACAAAGGAAAACCCTCAATGGGGAAAATAAACACAACACCGAAAACACAGGCGGGGAAAATAAACACAACACCGAAAACACAGGCGGGGCACAACATTCAACGAAAGACAAGGACTGAACCAAAAACCAGGATATAAATACACAAGGACAGGATGATTACAAATGATACACAGGTGAGAACAATGAACAAAATGGCAGTGATGATGACAGGTGGATACTGGGAAGTGTAGTTTTTTTAAACAATAGACTAGTGAGACAGTGGAGCTAAACAAGGGACAAAAGTGAAAACTACGGAAAACAAAAGGGACAAAAATGGAAACCAAAGGGGCAACGGTAAAACAAGACAAGGTAACCCTAACAAATACAAGTAGAAGCTGTTTTGAATGTAGGGTGTCAAAGAAAATGAGACAGTTTTAAAGGTGCCTTATAGGTTTAAGGAAATTATATTATTAGTAAACGTAATAGATATTTCTCTAAATGTCAGATTTCAATAAAATGTTTATTGTAAAATAAATAGTAAATTTTTTTATTTGGTTTAAGTTTCAATGAAAATAAAATTGTAAATATAACAAGAGTAATGTAAAACCGATTAGGAATAAAAAGAACCATGTCTATGTCCTCTACCTGAAGAAATGGCTCAAGACCTGCCTCATTCGAATGCACTTGACTGACCCACAACCATAATCAAAGGAAGTTACTATAACTCTTATTTATAAAATAATATAAAAGAAAATCCCTTTCCCTTCTTTTCCGCATTATTCTTTTTCTCCATTTTTTTTATTTGTATTATTGCCTGACCACCAGAGCTGCAGGCGCTAAAGCCCTATTGTTTTTGGAATGTTTTTTTTTCACAATTATTATTATTATTATTATTTTTAACACATTCACCCGTTTTTTAGGCATTCATCATGCTTAAACTCAAGAAACTTTTCACACACTTCAGACCTGCGTAAAATAAAAAAAACGTATGTAGTTATTAGGCTTGGGCAGAGCCGGTCCAAGGCATAAGCGAACTAAGCGGCTGCTTAGTGCCCCGGTGGCCACCAGGGGGCCCCCAAGAGCACATAATTTTATTTATTTTTTTTGTGATTATACTGTAAATGGACAATGGTAATTATACAAAAACGCAATATTAAATGCAATATTATGTTAACGGGCTGCAGGATGCAAGCACATTCAGACAGCAAAACAGCAATGTCACAAAAAAGGACATATCCTCTGGTGCAAAGAAAAGGAAAAAGAAGAAAACAGAGGAAGAGAAAAAACAGCACGATAAAGGTATGTTAATTAGCTAGGCTAAGTTACGAGCTAACATTAGCTGGCTAGTTAGTTAACATAGCCTATGTAGCATATCTTCTTTTTTAGGAAAGTTTGATTAATCATCCGTAAATAGCCTTGACATCTTAATATATTATTAGTACAACATATTACTTTGCTAGTTTTAGATTAAAGTTTTTGTCTTCTTTCATGGGTGTATATTTTTGTAATAAAAACAAGCTTCTGTTCCATAAACTTTGTACTGATAACTGACAACTTAACATTATTTACATTAGTCTACCATTTTGGGGTCTTTGCTATTATATTCCAATATCATTATGCCTCAATTAGCTAGTTATAGATTAAGAGTTGTAGTTTTAGGCGTACAGATGGCTTGCTGCTGTGTATAATAATTTGTGTTGAGAAAATAACATATATTGTCAAATATTCTGTCAAATATGTACTCTTATGAAACTTCCCTAGGAGCACTGTTGAAATATTTTGGACATGGGGCACAACCAACGCCACCTGCCCCAAGTTCCAGTGCTACAGCTAATGATGATTTTTCAAAAATCCCAGATCAATATATTTATATGGATAAACCATGCCTTTGTTTTTGACAGACAGTTGCATTACCTTCTACTATGACATCTAACATGGCTAGCTTTTATTATTATTTTCATCTTTCATCAGGTCCATCCTCTGCATGCGAGGAGCACTTCCCAGCACGTGCATCCACTGATGTTGTCATCTATCCTGTCCGACTCAGAAAGGACTGATCTGGTAAGCAGAGGGCCACTGCCTATAAAGGAAAACTTAACATTCCCTGAAAAACCTGATGGCCGAAGCTTCCACTACACCTACAGAAAGTTAATTAATGGGGAAAAAATGTAAGTGGAGCTGCTCACTTATTCAAAAAGAAATGATACTGTCTACAGCTTCTGCTGCAAATTGTTCTCTAGGAAGTACACAAAACTGGTAACAGAGGATCAACAGGATTGGGTAAATATAGGTGTGCTACTGTTACATTTAAACCGTAGAAGGGTAAAATCATGCCAGGCAGACATTGGTATATTGTAAGCAACACAGCTACAACTAATAAAATTGAGTCTTACAGTTCTGAGGGGTGTGTTAGATTTTATAGTGTGCAAATAATCAAGCATTGACAATATTCAATCATATTGGCGGCACCGAGGGGCCCCCAAATCAAATTCTGTTTAGGGCCCCATAAAGGCTTGGGCTGGCCCTGGGCTTGGGTGTGGTCGAGGAGTTCTACAGCGCCTTCAAACGCAGGCAATGTTTGGGATGAAGTTACTCAGTGCACAAGATTTGGTATGGTTACTGCCCTCATCGTACAAGACAAAGTTCACTTGGTTGTATTTGCCTCTGCCCAACAGGTAGTCAGCCATGTTGGATGGAATGTGGGATTTTTAAATATTCCTGCAGTATTTTGAGGGGCTTATGATGGCTGAAAACTTTTACACATACATTTGCTTTAGGACATCTCTTGATTTGATTTTGCAATTCAGCATAGATGTGCCTCATCGGTTCCACAGCGTCCCCTAGTTCATTAATGCATATTTCATGCCTCTGGAATACTCAAACTCTTGAAACTTGCCACACCCGTCAAAGTTTGGCAAGATTTGACAAATATTTTGTCATTTGTCTTGGGTGTGGCCAGTGGACTCCATAGCACCCCTTAACCTCAGCGATAAACTCATTTGGAAATGTTGTCACAGAGTTTGTCTGATATTCACACGTTTTGGTGGGGACATTGTTCTAACCATGCTAGACATATTTCCCATTGGCTTGTATTAGCTCCGCCCAACAGGAAATCGGCCATTTTGGTTTGTTTAAAACAGTACATGCTATGGAATTTGAAATACTTCTCCTAGGGGATTCACGTGACATGCAGCAAACGTGGCCAACATCATGCCAAAACATCGAAGAAGCTAAATTGATAACGGATTTAAAAAATATAAAACGGTGTTGCCATGGTGAGGCAATACATTTCTGGTGAAAATGAAAAACAGGAAGTGATCATGTGTATGGCATGCATTGTGTGATTTAGATCAAAATTGAGATTTATATTTGGTATTGGGGGCTGATCACATGGATGTTAATATTGTGGGGCACGTTCATAGTGCCACCAGCTGGCAGCAGGAAGTGTGGCACTTTTTACAGACTTTGGAATAGCACTCTCATTTTTACCTGAATTGCTTCAAACCTGTTTAGAATAATGTCAGGACAATGCTTATGTGAAATTGGTAAGGATTTATTGATATCTTTTATAATGTGGCCATGGCAACAAACTGAATGTTATTATTCCTTTCTTTATATCTAGATCTCATCAAGCCGGACAACTTCGCGCTGACAGTCTTAAGCTCCGCCCAACAGGAAGTCAGACAGGAAGTGGATATAACTTGGTCATGCTTGATCTGATCAGCTTCAAATTGTGCATGGTTAGCAATGGGCCATTCCTGATTACAATTTGCCTGAAAAATAGTCACCAAACTCTACAAATTAAGGTGCAATATTAATCTGAATACAGTCTGTTGATGTGTCATTAAGGGGTTGCTATGTGAATGAATGATGGCATGCCAAATAGGAAGTGGTAATAACTGCTGGTTAGGATGATGGGTCTCAAACTTCAAGCAGTTACTCAATAGCCACTCCTGATTACACCCATTTGGCTTTCGTGAAAAATGCTTATGAAATTAAAACACACACCAAGTAGTCAGATCTATTTAGCATTTTACCAAGAACATTTTTGTCAAACTAGCATTGCAGATGTTAACATAAATATTTAGGAGTATGTTTTGAGTATGTTTTTCATGTTGTTGTGGACCGAACACCATGGTCAGGTATTGGTTTAACAAGGATCCCGAACCACAGTCTAATACTATGTTCATGGTCCCTTTGCCACAATTACCAAGTAGTCAGACCCAAGTTTTGTTCATGTTATATAGGAAATTTGTACCAGAATAACTGCAGATGTTAATATAAACATACTCTGTCAACATACACATTTGTTAGGCAATATAAGCTGGAATAAACTTAAAGCTTACACTTTATTATTTATGGATATGATTATGGTGTTTGGCAGATGCTGTCTTCAGCTACATAATTTTATATGTTATAGAAACACAGTTATGTTTCTGAAAATGTACAATGAATTGCTTCATGTGTACTGAAATATACTGGCATAACTTGTGCAATGTAGTTGTAACGCTTTGTGTGAAGTCAGGAGAAGGCAGACAGGTGATGCGTATCCAAATGTGGTCTTTTATTGAAAGAAAACATCAAATAATGAACAAAACACAGGAACGAATAAAAGTCCATGATGGGAATAAACTCAAACACAAAATAACACACAGTAGGTGGGACAAACAGCGCACATCCACGAAGGGCTGGGGAATCTTGAATGAACTAGGGGAAACAGAGAGAACAGCAAAGGTAGTAGGCGCAAACGAGAACCGTGAAGACGAACAAGAAACGTCAGCGATCGACAACGGGAAAGGGAGAAAGCGGGGTTTAAATAAACAGACAAGGTAATGACAAAATAACAGACAGGTGCGGACAATAATACAGTGATCAGGGCTGGGAGCGTGATCCGGGAATTGTGGGAAGTGCAGTTTCACACACGGACAGTGAGACTACGGGCGGACAACAGGGAAAACGTGACATGGAACGGGCGCGGTGACGGGTGAAACGGAAAACACGGAACGTGACATAAACGTGATTAGTGAAACAGAGAACATAGGGCAGACAAACACAGGAACGTGACATAGCCCCCCTCAAAAGGACCGGATTCCAGACGGTACTATAAGGAATAGAAAAAATAAGCAAATGTACAAGGGGAGGGGGGCTAGAAAAGGGGGAAAACAGACAGACCAAAGGGGCCACAAGGGACACAAAGACAGACTAAGGAGGCACAAGGGACACGGGGACAGACCAAGGAGGCACAAGGGACAATTATGCAATGGGAGAAACCAGACTCACTGTGGGGGCCAGTTCCCCTCTGGCTAACATCATGAAAATAATGTAAATATTACTTATGTAAAGTTAAAATCATGGTTTAAAATTATTATCGATTTAGTTTGAACTGTAAGATTAATGACCAATGTCTTTGAAGTCCATCCTGGATTAACTGCAGAATTTCACATAGGTGCAATTGTCCTTGTTAATTGGCTGATGGAGGCTTTTGTTGGCAATTGTTAGTCTATGCATTCCATTTCAAGATCGTAGTCCATCAATAGACCGAAGTTATGCAGGCAGAGATCAGAGATGTGGAACTCAGCTACGAGCTCTGCTCTGGGAGTAAGTGGTGGGCTGGAGAGAAAAAACCACATCACACTGGGTGAGAACGCGCGGCATTCTGTGGGCTCACCAGCATAGCACGGTGGGTTATTGATCCTGGGTTCAGGAGGCATGGGAGTCCGGGGGGCGGCCGATGAATCAAGGCGAAGAAGGTGTATCTGTCCTGTGAGATCGGCGACTTGAGCAGCTAGGTTCTCGATGGCATGTCGCGCAGCAGATAACTCCACTTCGTGTTGGCCTAATATTATATCTCCTTTCTGGACAGGCTCGAGAGTGGGGAACGACCATCTGGGAGTCAGAGGCTGATTGTATTAACCATTATCAGGACTTTAAGGAGGAAATGATACAGGTTTTTGACCGTTCTGTTTTTGGCAAAGAGGCTTCCCGGGTCCTGTCTTCTTTACGTCAGGGTAATCGATCCGTCACTGACTACTCCATTGAGTTTCGGACTCTTGCTGCCTCCTGCAACTGGAACGAGCCGGCATTACTCGCCCGCTTTCTGGAGGGTCTCTGCGCGGAGGTAAAGGATGAGATTCTCTCCCGAGAGGTGCCTTCCCGTGTGGATTCCGCGATTGAACTCGCCATTCGCATCGAGAGACGGTTCGATCTTCAACGCCGAGCTCGTGGAGGAGAGTCCGCTTTCTCTGTTGCTCCCCTCTCCACAGCACTACCATCTTCCTCCGCCACCTTGGTTTCGGAGCCCATGCATCTGGGGGGCATCCGCATTTCGGCTAAGGAGAAGGAGCGAAGAATCATCAACCATCTCTGTCTCTATTGCGGTTCTGCCACGCACTTAGTTACCTCCTGTCTGGTAAAAGCCAGAGCTCGCCAGTAAGGGGAGAGCTACTGGTGAGCGCGACATCTCTGGCCTCTCCTTCAAGGTCTTGCACTACCTTTCCTGTCCATCTCCGCTGGACCGGTTCTTCGGCCACCTGCAGTGCTTTGATTGACTCTGGGGCGGAGGGCTGTTTCATGGACGAGACCTGGGCCCGGGAACATGGTATCCCTCTTTTGGATTTAAAGGAGCCCACGGCCCTGTTTGCCTTGGACGGTAGTTCTCTCCCCAGGATTCAGCGTGAGACGTTACCTTTAACCCTCACTGTCTCTGGTAATCATAGCGAGACCATTTCCTTTTTTATTTTTCAGTCACCTTTCACTCCTATTGTTTTAGGCCATCCCTGGCTAGTTCGACATAATCCCTCTATTAATTGGTCTAAGAATACTATCCTTTCTTGGAACGTCTCTTGTCATGTGAAATGTTTAATGTCTGCCATTCCCCCCGTTTCCTCTGTCTCTTTCTCACAGGAGGAGCCTGGTGATTTGACGGGGGTGCCGGAGGAGTATCACGATCTACGGACGGTGTTCTGTCGGTCCCGGGCCACTTCTCTCCCTCCGCATCGTTCGTATGATTGCAATATCGAGCTTCTTCCGGGAACTACTCCCCCCCGTGGAAGGCTTTACTCGCTGTCAGCTCCCGAACGTCAGGCTCTCGAAGATTATTTATCTGTTGCTCTCGATGCCGGTACTATTGTCCCCTCCTCCTCTCCCGCCGGGGCGGGGGTTTTTTATTCAGAAGAAGGACGGGTCCTTGCGCCCCTGCATAGATTATCGAGGGCTGAATGACATAACAGTTAAGAATCGTTACCCGCTCCCTCTTATGTCATCAGCTTTCGAAATCTTGCAGGTAGCCAAGTTTTTTACTAAGTTGGACCTGCGTAACGCTTACCATCTCGTATGCATTAGGGAGGGGGACGAGTGGAAGACGGCGTTTAACACTCCGTTAGGGCACTTTGAATATATTATTTCAGGCACTGATAAATGATGTCCTGAGAGACATGCTGAACATCTTTGTTTTCGTTTACCTCGACGATATCCTGATTTTCTCGCCGTCACTACAGATTCATGTCCAGCATGTTCGTCGCGTCCTTCAACGCCTGTTAGAGAACCGTCTTATGTGAAGGCTGAGAAATGCACTTTCCATGCCTCCTCCGTAGTTTTTCTTGGCTCTGTCATTTCTGCAGAGGGTATTAGGATGGATTTCGCTAAGGTCCAAGCCGTTATTGATTGGCCCTTACCTAAGTCACGCGTCGAGCTGCAGCGCTTACTCGGCTTCGCTAATTTTTATCAATGCTTCATCCGTAATTTCAGTCAGGTGGCTTCTCCCCTGACCGCCCTTACGTCTGTCAAGACGTGCTTTAAATGGTCCGTTTCCGCCCAGGGAGCTTTTGATCTTCTCAAGAATCGCTTTACGTCCGCACCCATCCTTGTTACTCCTGATTTATCTAGACAGTTCATTGTCGAGGTTGATGTGTCAGAGGTGGGCGTGGGAGCCATCCTTTCCCAGCGCTCTCTCTCTGACAACAAGGTCCACCCTTGCGCGTACTTCTCTCATCGCCTATCGCCGTCTGAACGTAACTATGATGTGGGTAACCGCGAGCTGCTCGCCATCCGCCTAGCTCTAGGCGATTGGCGACAGTGGTTGGAGGGGGCGATCATTCCTTTTGTCGTTTGGACGGACCATAGGAATCTTGAGTACATTCGTTCTGCTAAACGACTTAACGCACGTCAGGCTCGTTGGGCTCTGTTTTTCGCTCAATTTGATTTTGTTATTTCCTACCGACCAGGCTCCAAGAACACCAAACCTGATGCCTTATCGCGCCTCTTTAATTCCTCAGAAGTCTCCGTGAACCCCGAGGGGATTCTCCCTGAGGGACGTGTCGTCAGGTTGACTGTCTGGGGAATTGAGAGGCAGGTTAAACGAGCGCTCGCTCACACTCCTTCGCCGCGCACCTGTCCTAAACACCTTCTTTATGTCCCCGCCCCCACCCGCCTGGCCATCCTTCAGTGGGCTCACTCGGCCAAGTTGGCTGGCCACCCCGGCGTTCGGGGTACGCTCGCTTCCATTCGCCAGCATTTTTGGTGGCCCACTCGGGAACGCGACACGCGTCATTTCGTGGCGGCTTGCTCCGTCTGCACGCAGACGAAGTCTGGGAACTCCCCTCCTGCCGGACTTCTCAGACCACTTCCTATTCCCTCTCGACCGTGGTCACACATCGCCCTAGACTTTATCACTGGACTTCCTTCGTCGGCGGGCAAGATGGTTATCGATCGATTCTCTAAGGCGGCCCATTTTATTCCCCTCATTAAGCTCCCCTCTGCTAAGGAGACGGCATAAATTATCATCGAAAACGTTTTCAGAATTCATGGCCTTCCGTCCGACATCGTTTCGGACAGAGGTCCGCAGTTCACGTCTCAGTTTTGGAGGGAGTTTTGTCGTTTGATTGGGGCTTCCGTCAGTCTCTTGTCCAGCTTTCACCCTCAGTCTAACGGTCTAGCCGAACGGGCCAATCAGACTGTTGGTCGTATCTTGCGCAGCCTTTCTTTCCGTAACCCCGCGTCCTGGTCCGAACACCTTCCCTGGGCAGAATACGGCCATAACTCACTTCCTTCATCTGCCACCGGTCTGTCTCCTTTTCAGTGTAGCCTCAGGTACCAACCTCCGCTGTTCGCGTCTCAGCTCGCCGATTCCTGCGTCCCCTCCGCGCAGGATTTTGTCCAACATTGTGAGCGCACCTGGAGGGTTGTCCGGTCAGCCCTTTGCCGTTATAGGGACCAGACTGTGAGAGCTGCTAACAAGCGTAGAACTAAGAGCCCTAAATATTGTCGCGGCCAGAAGGTATGGCTCTCCACCCTCAACCTCCCCCTTAAGTCTGCCCCTCGCAAGTTGACCCCGCGCTTCATCGGCCCGTTCCGTATTTCTCAGGTCATTAGTCCCGTTGCGGTGCGACTCCTTCTCCCCCGCTACCTTCGGCGTGTCCACCCCGTCTTCCACGTCTCTTGTTTCAAGCCCGCTTTTCGCGCTCCCACTCGTCCCCCTTCCCCCCATTCGCGTTGAAGGCGCGCCCATCTACAGGGTACTCAAGATTCTGGACATGCACTCTCGGGGTCGTGGTCATCAGTTTCTGGTGGATTGGGAGGGATACGGACCCGAGGAGAGAAGTTCGGTTCCCTCTCGGGACGTGTTGGACCTTTCGCTAATTGATGATTTCCTCCAGAGCCGCCAGGCTTCCTCCTCGGGAGTGCCAGGGGACGCTCGTTGAGGGGGGGGGGTACTGTCATGTCTTGTCTCATCTCGTCATGGTATGTCTTGTTTCTGTTCTTTCCCCGTTCCGTATTTCTCAGGTCATTAGTCCCGTTGCGGTGCGACTCCTTCTCCCCCGCTACCTTCGGCGTGTCCACCCCGTCTTCCACGTCTCTTGTTTCAAGCCCGCTTTTCGCGCTCCCACTCGTCCCCCTTCCCCCCATTCGCGTTGAAGGCGCGCCCATCTACAGGGTACTCAAGATTCTGGACATGCACTCTCGGGGTCGTGGTCATCAGTTTCTGGTGGATTGGGAGGGATACGGACCCGAGGAGAGAAGTTCGGTTCCCTCTCGGGACGTGTTGGACCTTTCGCTAATTGATGATTTCCTCCAGAGCCGCCAGGCTTCCTCCTCGGGAGTGCCAGGGGACGCTCGTTGAGGGGGGGGGGGTACTGTCATGTCTTGTCTCATCTCGTCATGGTATGTCTTGTTTCTGTTCTTTCCCTTTACTCTGTCGCCCTCTGCTGGCTTTTATAGGTTACTTTTCCTCTCCTTCCTCTCCTCCTCCAGCTGTTCCTCATCTCCCCTTAATTCCTCGTTAATTCTCTTCCCACCTGTTCCCGTTCCCCGCTGATTAGGTCTCTACTTCTCTCCCTGCTCTTGCTGCTTTCGTTGTCTGAGTCTCACTAGAGTATCACACGCAAGAAGCAAACCACTGTCTCGTCTGTCACTGTCCCGTCCTGTCCTGTTGGCATCTGCCTTACCACACTACCTGTTCACAGCTAACGTTCTCGATATTTGTATTTTGTCCAGTTCATCCTACGCAGGGAGTGGTCTGGTTACTGCAGTCTCGCTCGACCCTTGCCTCCCCTCGGAGAACATGCAGCCTGTCGCCGCTTCACTGCTACCCCCGACTGCTGCCTAAGGACTCTCTCTGAAAGTTAACAGAAGAAGTTTCCGTTATTTTTCGCCCTCTCTGCGGGTAGTTTGTGTTTGTCATTTACCTCTCAAGGAGAAGATTTGTGTTCTTCATTATTGCTGCATTGAACTGTCATTAAAGACTCTATTTTTGTTATATCGCTTTTGGGTCCTCACTTACCTGCACAACAAGTACATCCATGGAGAGTCAAATTATATTGTAGTGGCTTATTTTTAGAGTTTTTTGGTCCAATAATTAGTACCTCTGTTTTGTCAGAATTGAGTAGAAGGACATTTCTGGCCATCCAGTCTTTTATTTCATTGATACAAGCTGCTAATTTAGAGAATTGTGAAATCCCATGAGGTTTTGAAGAAATATAAAGTTGTGTATCGTCGGCATAGCAGTGGAAACTTATTCCACGATTCCTGATAATATCTCTCAGGGGAAGCATATACATGGAGAAAAGCAGAGGCCCTAAAACTGATCCCTGTGGCACTCTATATTTTACTTTTGTTTGGTTTGATAATTCCTCATTTACATGGACAAAGTGGTAGCGGTCTGCTAAATATGACCTAAACCATGTTAATGCAACTCCACAAATGCCAACATAATTCTCTAGCCTATTCAAGAGAATGTCGTGATCTATCATGTCGAATGCAGCACTAAGCTCTAAAAGCACTAGAAGAGAAATGCAGCCGTGATCAGTTGATAAGAGCAAGTCATTTGTAACTCTCATAAGTGCTGTCTCTGTACTGTAATGAGGCTTAAATCCTGACTGAAATTCTTCATATATACTATTTCTCTGTAGAAATGAACATATTTGGGAGGATACTACTTTTTCTAGTATTTTTGACATAAATGGGAGATTTGAAATCGGTCTATAATTAGCCGATTCTATAGGATCAAGTTGTGACTTCTTAATAAGCGGTTTGATAACTGCCATTTTAAAGTTTTTTTGGGACATATCCTAAGCATAGCGAGGAGATAATAATATTAAGAAGAGGTTCTGATATTACAGGGGATACCTCTTTTAAGAGCTTAGTATAGGATCTAACAAACATGTTGTGTGTTTTGTTAGCTCTTCATGACCTATGACAGAGAAGGATTGAAGTTGCATGTGAGGAAAATTATTAAACATTGTTTTCTGAGGTGCTATGACAGATGATTTTATAATTCCAATTTTATTTCTGATTATTTCAATTTTATCTGTAAAGAAATTCATGAAGTCATTACTATTGTGCTGCGACGGAATATCTGGTTCTGTTTCTGCTTTATTCCTAACCAATTTAGCCACAGTACTGAATAAACATCTAGGATTGTTGTGGTTATTTTCTATGAGTTTACTAAAATATGCTGACATGGCAGCTTTTATTGCCTGTCTGTATCTACAGACACTATCCTTCCATGCACCACGAAATACTTCTAATTTTGTATTTTTCCACATGCGCTCCATTTTCTGAGCTGCTCTCTTGAGAGCATGAGTGTGATCATTGTACCATGGTGCAGGGCTTATTTCTTTATTTTTCTTTAATCGAAGTGGGGCGACAATATTAAGAGTGCTAGAGAAGACTGCATTTATATTTTTGTTATTTCATCAAGTTCTTCTGGGCTTTGGGGTTTATTGAGTGTATGAGATAGATCTGGAAGATTTTTAGTGAAGCTATCTTTAGTGGTCGAAAGAATAGTTCTACTTGAACGATAGCGTGGTGTAGATTGACTAACATTAGCTGATTGCAGCACACAAGAGACAAGGTAATGATCTGAGATGTCATCGCTCTGCTGCAGAATTTCTATAGTATCAACATCAACACCATATGACCGAATTAAAACTAGCGTATGATTATGGCGATGAGTTGGTCCTGTTACATTTTGTCTGACTCCAAGAGAGTTGAGAATATCGATAAATGATAATCCCAATGTATCATTTTCATTATCGATGTGAATGTTGAAGTCACCATCAATTAAAGCTCTATCTACAGTAACTACAAGATCTGATAAAAAATGAGCAAATTCACCAAGGAAATCAGAATAAGCCCGGGTGATCTATACATTGTAGCAAGGACAAAAGACGACAGAGATTTTTTATTTATATCTGACGGTGTCACATTAAGTATTATTAGTTCAAAAGACTTACATTTATATCCTGTCCTCTGAGTAACACCAAAAACTTCACTGTAAATAGTAGCAACACCTCCTCCTCCACCCTTTAGACGTTGCTCATGTTTATAACAATAACCTGGGGGAGTAGATTCATTTAAACTAATATATTCATCCGGTTTAAGCCAGGTTTCAGTCAAATAGAGTGCATCCAATCTATGATCTGTAATCATTGAATTAACAATTAGTGCTTTGGTAGAAAGAGATCTAATGTTTAGTAGCCCTATTTTTATATGATGTGTATTTTCTATTTGTTTTTTTGTTCAAGTTTGACCTTAATCAAATTTTTTCTAAATGATTTAGTGAGGGTATTGTGTTCGGTCATTCGGGGAACAGACACAGTCTCTATGAGATATCTAGGTAATACAGTCTCTATGTGTTGTAGTTTATGTGACCTGTGTGACGTCTCAAGGCAGCTAGCAGACGTTCGGATTAACCAGTTTGTCTGCTTCCTGACCTGGGCCCCAGTTAGTCAAATACTATCATTAAGACTATGAGCCAAATTACTAGAGAGGAGAGCGGCACCTTCCCTGGAGGGATGGAGTCCGTCTCTCTTTTGCAAAAACTAAATCCTATTTTATTTTTCAGTGAAAACACAAAAGTGCCCTCTCCCAAGTCCATTTCGGAATTGCTGGCAAAGTACAGCTATGTTTTCAAGGATGAACTGGGAACATTAAAGGAAATTAAAGCAACAATCTCAGTCAAACACAATGCCACTCCAAGATTCCACAAAGCCCGCCCCATGCCATTTGCAATGAAAGTGCGAGTGGAAGAAGAGCTAAACAGACTAGAAAAGGAGAGTATCATCTCTCCCGTAAAGCATAGCGAGTGGGCCGCTCCAGTAGTCCCTGTAATCAAGCGGGATTGCACAATCCGCTTGTGCGGTGACTACAAGGTAACAGTGAACCAGTCTATTAACACTGATATATACCCACTACCATGCATTGAAGAGGTGCTGGCGACACTCAGTGGTGGGAAGTTATTTTCAAAGATAGACTTGGCTTCAGCTTACCAACAAGTACTTCTTGATGAAGATTCCAAAAATTACACTACAATCAACACTCACAAGGGTTTATTTGTGTACAATCGCCTCTGTTTTGGTGTAAACTCTCCTGTCAGTATCTTCCAGAGAATCATGGAGAACTTAATGAAGGACCTCAACATTGTTGTTTATCTTGATGATCTCCTTGTGATGGGCAAAGACGAGTCTGAACATCTGAGGAACCTAGACAGAGTTCTGCAGCGACTACAAGAAAATGGGCTGAGAGTGAAAAAGTCCAAGTGTGAGTTTGCCAGGACCCAAATTGAATATCTGGGCCATGTGCTGGATAGTAAGGGGGTGTACCCATCTAAAGACAAGGTGAGAGCTATATATGATGCACCAGCTCCCACAAATGTCAAAGAGCTACGAGCCTTCTTAGGGTTGGTGAACTACTGTGGCCGCTTTGTGCCACAGCAGAGCACAGTGCTGGCTCCTCTCTATAGACTCCTAAAAGACCAAATCACCTGGAGATGGAGCAAAGCTGAGCAGGATTCATTTAAAAAATGCAAAGAACTCTTGACAAGTGACAAAGTGTTAGTACAATATGATCCAAACCTGCCACTCAGAGCAGTAATTCAGCACACAACGCCAAATGGAGAAGAACATCCAATATGCTTCAAGAACTCTGTCCCCAGCAGAGAAGAAGTATTCACAGAGAAAGAGGCATTGAGCCTAGTGTATGGTGTAAAAAAGTTTCACCAATATCTGTGGGGACAGCAGTTCTGTCGGGCTGTCACACATGCCGCTGTCTGAGATCAAGGATGCTGGAACACAAGCGATGTCAGCCTACATGACGCATTGATATGTGAGCACCTAGAGGGTGCGCCACTGAGTGCAAGACAGATCGACAAATCGACAAGGAACGATAAAGAGCTTTCAAAGCTGTACAGTTACAGTCACCTTGCCTCTGTCCAGGGACTACAGATGAAAATTAGCTTCTAGCTATTTCTGGTTTGTGCAACACATTTGTTGTGCAATGTCCCTGTTAAATAAACAAATAAATAAATAAATAAATAAATGGAAGGATGGCCAAAAGAAATTCCTGAGAAACTGAGTGTATCACAAAAAGAGGGGTGAACTCTCTTTGGAGCAAGGGTGTGTTCTGTGGGGCTCAAGAGTGATTACACCAGCAAAACTGAGAACGGCAGTGCTAAAAGAGATCCATAGTGGTCACCCTAGCATTGTAAAGATGAAGGCAATTGCACGGCAATATGTTTGGTGGCCTAAAATCGACATGAGCATAGAAAATGTCTGCAAAGAGTGTGAGACATGCCAGCTAGAGCAACACATGCCATGCCAAGTCCCACTACACCCCTGGGAGTTCCCCGGGGATGTGTGGAAAAGACTTCACATTGACTGCAGGGCCGTTCATGGGTAGCATGTTCATGATCATAGTTGATGCCTATTCAAAATGGCTGGAAGTGTACAAAATGACCCAAATAACTTCCACAGCAGCCATCACAAGATTGAAGAGGTTGTTTGCATCATATGGAGTTCCAGAGCAAATTTTTACGGACAACGCATCAACTTTTACATCAGATGAGTTCCAGCAGTTTGTAAGGAGAAATGGAATCCTACACACAACAGGTGGTCCGAGACACCCAGCCACAAATGGCTTAGCGGAGAGCTATGTTGCAACATTTAAAAATGGCATAAAAAAAAGCTCACAAAGGAAGATCTAAGCATAGAGGACAACGTTTTTAACTTTTTGCTGCGCTATCGCACAACTCCCAACAGCACAACTGGGGAGTCGCCTGCTGACTTGAAAAGACATGTGCGTACTAGATTGGACTTCCTAAAACCAAGCATCAAAGAGACTGTGAGGAAGAAGCAGTATCAACAGAAGAAAGAACATGACAAGCGGGCTGCTGAGAGATAGTTTGATGCGGATGAACATGTTTATCTGCGCAATACAGCAGGAGAAACTCCCAGGTGGATTCCAGGAGTAGTAAAGCAGCAGACTGGACCGGTGTCATACAAGGTGCAAGGGGAAACATCTGACCAAGTGTACAGATGCCACGGAGACCAGCTGAGACCTCGCTACACTCCAGGGCCTCCCAACGGACTGATAAGGAAACAACTCAACTGCCAGAGCTGGTAGAGGATTGTTCTGGAGCAGAACCCTCAGCATTAGAACTGGTAAAACCACCTGAACCACTTGACCCCATTCCAGTAACTTTGAGGCGCTCTCAACGTACCCCAAAGCTGCCACAGCGTTACCAGGACTGAGTATGGTGCTGAGAGGCTCTGAGAGACTGATTGCTGATTTTAGTTTATTACAGGTTCACAGTTGAAATAATTGAAGTAGTTACCAGCATTCAGTAAAGTTAATTGAGCCATGTGTATAAGGTTGATATTCATAGTCATAATGATAATTGTCAATGCACTGTAGTAGTGTAAAGTGTAGTAGTGTTCTTCCAGTGAAGCAATATTTTAAGTTTCCTTTAAACTAAAGGGGGAGCTAATGTGGTGTATTGACACATTATTTTGATCTGATCGGCTTACTGTAGTTTTGAGTTAATGTGTACTGCGCAAGCCCTCGAATATATGTAGTATGGAACATGCCTGTGTAAGTGCTGTGTTAACGGTGTTGTTAGTAAAAGTCTAAAACGTGTGCAGCCATTACCGTTTATGGAAATATACCACAATAACATATTCCTTTCTTTGTTTTTAACAAGATAGCTTCTAGGAGCAGTGAAATTATCCCAAGTTTTTTCGCAAGTGAACAGCCAGAGTACTCTACTCTGAATACGTTTATTAGTTTTAATTCTGCTAGAAGCTGGCACGACTTGTGTTGATGGTGTTTGTGTAACTGCATAGTCCTATATATTAGCTAATATTCTAAATATTTATTTGAAATTTCAGCGCAGTGTTTGAAATCATGTTATGTGCCGTTCACATTGTTGAATACATTTGTTTTTGCACTAAAATTATACGCAGCACCTCAAAAGAGCAAAACTTGTGTTTCTCAACTCGAACATAAACGAGCCGTCAAAGAAATCTATCTAGCACACGTTTACATTGAAATCATTTATAAAACAGCGCAGACGGACACATAAATGTGCTCAATGTGAATGGCCCCTCAGTGTAAGACTAGAAGTCTGTAGAAAAGTTTGATCATGTATTCTTTATTATTGCACATTTTAGATTTTAGAGTATAACATCATCAAAACTCAGAAGTAACACAAAAGTATGGAAATTATGCAGTTACCAAAACTTATTAAATCAGAAATATCTTCTATTTGAACTCTGCACAAGGGATGGGCGATACCACTTATTTTCTTTTCGATCCGATACCAATAATCAAGACCAACATCGTCGATAAAAATACCAATATGGATACTTCTAATAAATGTATTTTTTTTTTTTTTTTTTGTGAATACTTGGGATAAAATGGGTAATTTAAAATAATAATTTTTTGTCATAATTCAATAAAAATTTTTTTTGCCTAAACAGAAAATGATTTCTGTATTTGTTTATTATTAACCATTTCACTACAGTAACTATAGTTTAACCATGGTATTTAGTTACCACACAATTAACCATGGTTACTACTACAATATTACTTTAGTAAAACCATGGTTAACTTTTTTTATTACTTTTTAACAACAATTAAACACAATTATAAGAAATAAGAAATGTCACCTTTAGATATGTTGTTATTTTAGCGTGAATTTACTCAAGAAGCAGTGGTGTTGTAGTGTCGGAAGAGGTGGGTGTTGGAAACTCAGAAGTGAAGACCAGGAGACTCGGAGTACGTCTTCAGCAGAATTCTTTATTGAGAATGTGCTGCATCATCAAGTCTAACTAAGTGAGACTTACATTGTAGTTTTATAGACATTTTGGTGGGCAGTCCTTCAGGTGAAGACAAAGTACTCGACAAAGTTGATGACTGTTAACAAAGTATGCTAAGGAAGTAAGCAGTTGTATGAACCCTTCCCCGACCCTGGAGATTCACCAGCCCTTAATCCAATCAGCTTAACTATATAACTCAGACTACTTCATTATCATAGTAAAAGCAGGTCCACACCTAAGCCATGTTATTTGCATTTGACTCAGACAATTATTAAATCATGAACAAGGGTCTTCAATTCAGTGGCTGGGACAGAGGCACCAAAAGCCAACACATACCAAAGGTGATAGCTTCTTTAAGCCATTCTTGTTTGACTCACAAAAAGGTGAACTGGATCTGGCAGAGACCTCCACTTAGCAACTCTGTTTAACAGTGTAATACAGCTGACGCTGTTGCTTCTCTAAACTACCAAGTCTGATAAACATATAATAAAAAATGTATTCTTAAACTCATTCTTAAATTTATATTCCCACAGGGTATACTGTGAATTTATGAAATTTTATACATTTTGAAATTGTATAACATTTATATAATATGTAAGATTTTTTTTCCATTAAAATTGGGACTGTTGTAATAATAGTCCCACATAAACTTACAATATGAATATCAGGGTAAGCTTCTTGCTGGCACTCCTAAGAACAATGGTATGGTAACTTCATGTTAAATATGTATTTAAAATTAATAGGTGTCATTAAGGTTCCTTTTATTAGGCTACTATGAAAATAGTTAATACTTTATTATTATTCTAACTAATAAATTAATTCATTATACGCAATAAACTGTTAAGCATTGTAGCTAATATGAATAGTAATGTTCACATTAACAAGTTATCTTGTATTGCCATATATAGCCTACATAAAAATGTATGTTTATTTTTTTATTTGTGTACTATTATGTGCTTTTCTGTGTAGAGTAAAATAGTTTTCCTACTTAGAAATCGTCTAGGTTACGTATGTAACCTCCGTTCCCCAATGGAGGGAACGAGACGTTGTGTCAGAGAAGCAACACTAGGGGTCTCTCTTGAGCGACGATATACACCTCTGATCTATGAAAAAAGGCCAATGAGAAGTTGGCAGCCGGTATTTGCATATCCCGCCCCCGGACATACAGGTATTTAAGTGGCGCAAATACGGGGAGCCGGAAATGGTCCGGCCACAATAGTGGCTCGGCTCAGCGACGTGGCGGGGAAGACACAACGTCTCGTTCCCTCCATCGGGGAACGGAGGTTACATACGTAACCTAGACGTTCCCCTTCTGTCGCTCTCTCCACATTGTGTCAGAGAAGCGACACTAGGGGTCCACTTATAAACGTGCCATGCGCTGAGCCGTGTACGTGAACTGCTGATACAGGAGCGAGCAGGTATTCTTACGTGCAAAGGCGACCAGCTGTATCAGACTGCACGTACCCTTCCCCAATGCCCCATTCAAGCCATCAGAGTCCTTCTGGTTACCCTGGAGAGGGGAACAAGGTGATGGCCGCCAAACTGGGAACGGGCCAGCCTGGCTGGGCCTCTTTTCTCTCTATGTTTCTTGCATAGAGCAACTACGGCCGGGGCCCTTACCTGCATTGAGGGAAGGGGGTCTTAGCCCTTCTTTCAGGGGGATAAGACCCTGCGGAAGCCACACCTACCCTGCAGGGGAGCCAAAGAGTGGCAAATACATCACATGGCCTGTTAGGACCTATGTGGAAAAGTTGGTGCGGTGGTAGATCCAGCCTCGTAGAGGGGGAAGCGTACAGCACGGCGACTGAGGCAGCTGTAACTGCCTAAGGGAGACACGGGGGTCTGCTCGTGAGGGGACAGTACCGTGGAATTACACACAGGGGGAGTCCGAACAGGAGGCCTTACCTGTGGAGCACCTATTCCAGTACAGGGTAGAATGGGTACCCATAGTGTCTTGGGTCGGCGAGTTCCTCCGCTGAACTGTGGACCCAAAGGGTCTAGGGAGGAGTCAACCAGCGACCCGAAGATGAGATCTCCTGGAAACGGAGGCGCACTATTTTACCTCGGCTGAGGGAAAGGGCGCTAGCGCAAGCGATTCACCCGGCCAGATCGTCAGCGTGTTACCGAGTTCTACGGGCTCGGACCTGAGAAAACACGGGACGATACTGACTCAACTCGGAGATTGTAAAATCTCGAGAAAGTGTTAGGTGTTGCCCACCCTGCTGCTCTGCAGATGTCTGCTAGGGAGGTGCCCCTGGCCAGTGCCCACGAGGACGCAACACCCCTGGTGGAGTGAGCTCGGACCCGCAAGGGGGGGGCATGGCCTGGGTGTGATAAGCCAATGAAATGGCATCGACAACCCAGTGGGCAAGCCTCTGTTTGGAGACAGCGTTCCCTTTCCGCTGTCCCCCGAAGCAGACAAAGAGCTGCTCAGAGTGTCTAGTGCTCTGCGTGCGGTCCAGATAGATATGCAAAGCACGTACTGGACAAAGCAATGAAAGGGCTGGGTCTGCCTCCTCCCGGGGCAGCGCTTGCAGGTTCACTACCTGATCTCTGAAGGGTGTGGTAGGAACCTTGTGCACATAGCCCGGTCGTGGTCTTAGGATCACGTATGTGTCTGCCGGACCGAACTCCAGGCAAGTGTCACTAACAGAGAACACTTGCAGGTCCCCGACCCTCTTGATGGAGGCGAGCGCGATCAGCAGGGCAGTCTTGAGAGAGAGGGCCCTGAGTCCAGCTGAATCTAGCGGCTCGAAGGGGGGTCTCTGGAGGCCCGTGAGGACGATCGAGAGATCCCAGGAGGGGAATCGGTTAGGCCGGGAGGGAGCTGACAATTAAGTCGTGCTTACCAAGAGACTTGCCGTCTATCGTGTCGTGGTGAGCTGCGATGGCGGCAGCATACACCTTGAGGGTGGAGGGGGACAGCCTCCTCTCCAGCCTCTCCTGTAGAAACACGAGCACTGACCTAACCGCGCACTTCTGTGAGTCTTCAGCTCGGGAAGAACACCAGTTTGCGAACAGATGCCACTTTAGGGCGTAAAGATGCCTGGTTGAGGGGGCTCTGGCTTGGTTGATAGTATCTATGACGGTCGGTGGTAGGCCGGCTAGATCTTCCGCATCCCGTCCAGGGGCCAGACGTGGAGGTTCCAGAGGTCTGGGTGCGGGTGCCAGAGCGTGCCCCGTCCCTGAGAAAGAAGGTCCTTCCTCAGGGGAATTCGCCAGGGAGGGGCTGTCGCGAGGAGCATGAGGTCCAAGAACCAAGTCCGGGTGGGCCAGTAGGGGGCCACCAGAATGACTTGCTCTTCGTCCTCCCTGACCTTGCATAGCACCTGTGCAAGAAGGCTCACTGGGGGAAATGCGTACTTGCGCAGCCCCGTGGGCCAGCTGTGTGCCAAAGCATCTGCCCCAAGGGGAGCCTCTGTCCGGGCATACCAGAGCGGGCAGTGGGAGGTTTCTTGGGAGGCAAACAGGTCTACCTGGGCTAGAAACTACACCTTCATCCAGAAACTACATAGGGGCGGAAAAATCGTCTTTAAAAAAACGCGTCCTGAAAAGGACGTTCAACGCCACTGTGGTTTGCTCTTTTAGTATAACTCTTTCGAGTTGTCTGCGCTGTCGAAGCGCCCAGGGGCAAGAATGCACAGCCGTGGACGAAGGAGAAAGCCGCTGTTGTGCGCCATAAAGTCCGTCAGAGAGCGTCAGAGGATTTAAACAGGAACTTGGTGTGTAACTCACAGCAGACTGCATGCACGACCATCGGCTCCAAAGAAATTTTCTGAATGAACTCCCATATTTGCGCCGCTTAAATACCCGTATGTCCGGGGGCGGGATATGCAAATACCGGCTGACAACTTCTCATTGGCCTTTTTTCATAGATCAGAGGTGTATATTGGCGCTCAAGAGAGACCCCTAGTGTCGCTTCTCTGACACAATGTGGAGAGAGCGACAGAAGAGGAAATAAATGTAACTTATTTGAAATCACGAGAAAAAAAAAGGCATCACCGACAGCCGTAGGGGTGCAATAACATGCAGTATTTTCACAAAGTTTATTTGCATAAGTTACATTTAAATGTATATACATATATTTACGTTTAGCAGGGAAATAGTAATAGTAAATAATTATGAAGTGCAAATTATAGTTTCTCTAGGGATACTTGTGTATCAGATGCTGGAAATGTCCTGCTTAGATGGAAAATAATTGGTTAGCATATATCCAATTACGTCTGAAATGAACGTTCTGATTGGTGGATCAGCTAGTCCGACTGTCTGTCTTGCCAGTGCTCCCCAGTGCATCTCCGTGCGCATTGTCATGGAAAATATTTGAAAGATGCAATCTTCTAAGATGCAAGAAAACTCTTAGAGTCCAGGGTTCCTGATGCCAAAGTTGAAGTTTATTGAATCACCAACAAACTTGAGAAGGCCAGCTGTCCATTCTGAATACACACTTCCAAGTTCTCATTTATATACCTTTTAGTTATCTCTTCTAGACTCTTAAATCCTATGGAATAACATTACTGTCAAAAAACACTCGTGCGTTTTTTTAAATGATTGTGCGTAACTGTGAAACATTGTTCTTAATTTTATGTTTTGTGAGTGTCAAATTCCACAACGTATGATCACAGCAGTTCGCAGGGACAACATTTGCATTGTTTGTGAGAGTACGATCAAATAATTACAAACTGGTTGGTCTGCAGACACAAAATTTATTTTTACAAATGTTCATTTACGAGCACGAATCACCACATTTACGACTGGTTTATTCTACAGACAAGACGTCTATTTTTGCAGCTGCTCAGTTACAAGCACAAATCCATGCTTACGAGTACGAATGAAAAAGTGCAAAACGGCTGTCAAAATTATGTCACTGCTGTCACAGCCAATACTAAAAGACTGGAAGAAAAAAAAAAAAAAAAGACTGGAAGATAAATAGATCTGAATCTGAATCTCTGAATCTCACCTAGTGGGGGATGGGCAGCCATTTGAACCTCATCGCGGCAAAATGGCAGACGAACAAGGACCCTCAAACACCCACTCAGGTAAGTTTTTTTTTATGTTATTATTATTATGCAATGTTTTACTTCTATCGATCTTTAATCGTGTTATTTTGTGTTAAAAAAGCGCACTGTCGCATTTCTTGGCATATAGAGGCAAGCCAATGGAAACGTCTGTTAGAAAGTACAGTACGATTGGTGTAGTTGATTTTAAATTAATCAATGTATAATTACACTTCTTCACATTGAGGAAAATTGTAGCATGATCAAGAAGGGCTGTTATTATACTGATTCTGGTCACGATTAAACTGTCATGCACTTCGCTGCATAGATTCACAGCTCTCATATTTTGACACAGTAGTGTACTACACAGTGTACTGTAATAGGCCTACACTTTATTGTTGCCGCTTTCATGTCAAACACCCGTTCACCATATCACTGCTCAGCAGCAACACTTATGGTGGAACATTATTTTTGTTTCAACATTTTATGTCAGGGGTTATGACTTTTGCTTGGTAAACACATGGTAAGTTTACTTTTACAATGTTTTAGTTTAAAAAAAATATGTAATTTTAAAAAAAAATCTGAAAGTGTTTGTTTTTGAATCCTTTCCATTAGTGCTGTCACTCCATCTCCACTCCTTACAACATGTATTAAAAGGGATATTTCCCCTAAAAATTCAAATTCTCTCATAATTTACTCACCTCCATTCCATCCCAGATGTGTATGACTTTCATGGATCAATGTGACGTTTGGACCTTGAAAGTGTTGGTTGCCGTTTACTTCATTTGTGTTCAGCTGAACAATGAAAGACTTACACATATGGGATGGAATGGGGTGATTAAATTATGAGAGAATTTTCATTTTTGGATTTACAGCTCTGCCTGTTGTAGTTGATTGTCTACTTGTATATCATTGTTTATCAGATGTCATTAAGCGGATTCAAACGGTCTGTTTTCTTACAGGGACCATGCACCTACTGGAACGCTTCAGGTAAACATTAATGGGCATTTTAGATGGACATCAGTTAGATCTTGACTATTGTAACTACATAATTAACCAAGAAGTTTTTATTCTGACATCCGCCTCCACAGTATGGATGTACCAAATGACATTTTGGAGACACTTCTGATTCTACAAACAAAAATTCACACAACACTTCTTGACACTTATATGGTCCAAACCGCCTCTTTCCCGTAACTTCCTTTCGAAAAACATCCAGGAAATGACCTGAAAACATTTTCTTTTTATTTCTGGAGCAATTTCAGAAAATGTCAAAGCACAACATCAAAACAATATTTTCAGGAACAAGTGGTAAATGTTCAAACCTCTTAATCTCACAACAGATCATTGAAAATACACTTCTTTCAAACATTTCAGGATATGTTCATTTCAGTACAAAACACAAAATCCACCAGTAACTTTTTCCACTACATCTAATAAATGATTGACCTATTTACCTACCTTCATTATGCTATATTAAACTTTTCACTGCCATCTGTTCTCAATTATTTTAAAGAATTTGATTATCAGTTTAACCTGCTGATCTTAATGGTTAAATCAATTGATAATTTGGTATATTGATACATAATAACTAGTTGAATTGTTTTTAAAGTGTGAACATCTAAAAAGACATTTTCAAAGAAATTATAACAAAATATAATGAATTTGCACATGTATTTGCCAATTTATCTCAAGTAACATCAACCAATCACAAAGAAAAATATATATCTGTTCAATCAGTTTTGGAATTTTACCACTTTTGAAAATAATGCCAAAGCGATAAAAAAATATTATAAATAACAGTTTCATTGAGTCTCACACGTAGTCATGTCTTGCTTTACTGACTCTCTTTGATGGTTGGCAGTGGGCTTTCTTTCTGGCACTTACTGCTCTCCCTGTCCACCACCACCATAATTGGTGGTGGCCAACCTTACTTCCCTGCTGAGCTTAGCATGTTGGTCAACAAAGACACCAGGCTTTGTGCTGTGGATAAGATGTCGCCTAATGGCATCTGATTAAAAAAAAGAAAGAAATACAGTTAACAAATCACCCTGATAGGGCACATACATCACCCAGACAACTACTTCATGTATGTTTCTTCATATGGAAGACTTATTTTAAAATGTTGGCTCATCTGCAATGCATCTAAAAGACAAATGTCAATTAGATTCTGCAGATGTCCATGAGATGTTTGTGATTAAAACGCTTGTAAACCTGATCTTCTTAACATGTTTAGTAGAATAATTAGTAGTAGTGATGCTTTCCAGATGAAATGCTCTTTGAGATGTGTGTGTATGGCAAGCCGTTTTAACTTTTATTCATTTCCAGGTTATGAATTCTTGATATCAACAATTCAGTTTTCACTAGTTAAAATGATAATTATTGATATCAGGAATTCGATATCTACTAGTAACAATGGCAGTTTTTGATATCAGAAATTAAATTTCCACTAGTAACAATTCTAATTCTTGATATCAACAATTACATTTTTACTAGTTAAATGCTCATTCTAGATATCAAGAATTGTATTTCAACTAGTAAAAACTATAATTCTTGATATCTGTAATTGTATTTTCACTAGTGAAATGTCACCATAGGCTGCCATTCAAAATCAATTGTTGATATCAAGAATTTCTTACTTGTTGAAATTCCAATTTCACGTATCAGAAATACAATTCGTACTAGTAAAAACCTTTATTTTTGATATCAAGAATTAAATTGTCTATGGCAAGCCGTTTTAACTTTTATTCATTTCCAGGATATGAATTCTTGATATCAACAATTCAATTTTCACTAGTTAAAATGATAGTTATTGATATCAGGAATTCGATATCTACTAGTAACAATGGCAATTTTTGATATCAGAAATTACATTTCCACTAGTAACAATGCTAATTCTTGATATCAACAATTACATTTTCACTAGTTAAAATGCTCATTCTAGATATCAAGAATTGTATTTCAACTAGTAAAAACTATAATTCTTGATATCTGTAATTGTATTTTCACTAGTGAAATGTCACCATAGGCTGCCATTCAAAATCAATTGTTGATATCAAGAATTGATTTCTTACTAGTTGAAATTCCAATTTCACATATCAGAAATTCAATTCGTACTAGTAAAAACCTTTATTTTTGATATCAAGAATTCAATAGTCACTAGTTGAAATGTCTATTCTTGATACCAACAATTGAATTGCTACTAGTAACAATGTTCATTTTTTATATCAATTATTCAATTTTCACTAGTGACAATGTTCATTTCTGATATCATGAATGTGATTGTTACTAGTAAGAAAGACATTTTAGATATCTGAAATTATGTTGATATCATAAATACATTTTCAGATATCAAAAATTTACATTTTTACTAGTAGCAATTTAATTGTTGATATCTAGAATAGACATTTTTACTAGTAACCACGTAATTCTTGATATCAAGAATTCACATTTTTACTAGTAACAATGTAATTATTGATATCTAGAATAGACATTTTTACTAGTAACCACGTAATTCTTGATATCAAGAATTCACATTTTTACTAGTAGCAATTTAATTGTTGATATCTAGAATAGACATTTTTACTAGTAACCACGTAATTCTTGATATCAAGAATTCACATTTTTACTAGTAACCACGTAATTCTTGATATCAAGAATTCACATTTTTACTAGTAACAATGTAATTATTGATATCAAAAATGATATTTCTACTAGTAAGAAATACAAAGCTGATATGTGTATTTGGAATTATAACTAGTAAGAAATAGATTCTCGATATCTGTAATAGTTTTGTCGCCCTTTTAACATTTAAAAACACATGTAGGATATGAATTGTTGATATCAACAATTCAATACTTGATATCAACAATTTAATTCCTGATATCAACAATCAGCATTTCTGATATCAAGAATTTAATTGTTGATATCAAAAATTACGTCATCACTCGCAAAAATACATTTATGATATCATAAATGAAATTACAACTAGTAAGAAACATACTCCTTGATATCTGTGATTTAATTCTTACATGTTAAAATTAAATTTTCACTAGTAAAAATTGTTATTGCAGATATCAAGAATTCGTTTTTGGATATGTGCATATTATAATGAATTCCTTTTTGGATATGTGCATAGTAATGACGACTGCTAATAAATATTCAAATAAGAGCGTGATGTTTTTAGTGCTCAAGAACTGCGATGAACTGTGAACAAACTGGCAATGGCGGAGGAGGTTTTGAGGCAAATTGGAAGGCAATGTTATGCCATTGAAAGGACGTACCACAATGGCGTTTGTGGTCAACAACATCTACGTGCCATAGAGGCATGTCTCAGAAATTTGTCAAGAATTGCCAGTCTGTTAAGAACAGAGACAGCGGACGAACTTAAAGACTCGCTCATCGACTTGAGAAGGATTTTGCTGGTACAAAATGTAGAGCAAGACCGGGCCTACTCTGCCGGACGTGTACATTTAGGTGAGTAAAATTGTTGTTCTCTCTAAGTTATTAAAATGTTAGACCTGTTAATTGAGAACATATAAATTATTTAAGCTAGGCTATATTTGGGTCGCTACGTCTTTCTTGAACGTGTGGCGACGCTCCGTCTCTGGTTCAGAATGAGCTATTTACTGCAAAAATACCCCAGACTGGCCTCTTTGATGCCATTAAAACCCATTTAAGCCCACCGGCAACAATCGCAAAGGTTCAAGTTTATTTTAACCACGTCATAACTTTGGGGGATTTAAATGGTTTGTCGGCAGGGAGCGATCTTTTTTAACTCATTAATGCGTTTTTCAGTATTTTTTATTTAGGTATATCTCAGGTCTGTCCAAGATAAAAAATGCTGTGTTGGGACATTCCATTCCAAATACATTATCAAACATCTGTTTCATATTAACTTGGAGTGTAAGAGCCCCCTCCTCTCCTTATTTCTTTTTTTCTGTATGTTTGTGTATATTGTATGAATGTGTATGACAGAGGTCCGAAGGATCCTTAGGATTCGAAGGAGCCTTTGTCATATGGAATCGTTATCTGTGATATCTGTATGATGTAATGCATGTTCTCATTGGATAATACTTAAACCTCCCTCTTAGTTTCGCACTATATCCTTGAATGCAAGACTTTAGAAGGGCGAGCTTTTCTATTCTTTATTTTGCTCCCCAACGTTGGTTCAATGCTTTGTGTTGATTCACGACTCAATAAACGACGGAGAAAAAGGCACTGCTATCGTTTAGAAGACTTTTATTTCTAACAATTGGGGGCTCGTCCGGGATTTCTCCAAATGGTAAGAATCTAAGTTTCCTTTAAATGAGGGGTTGATTCTTGCTGTTTGATGAGAAATAATTTTAAAGTATATGATTATAATGTTATGATAGTGCCGTATTGCGTTATTGAAAGACCGTATAGGTCACCAGAGACTGGTCAGCAGAGACTGGTGACTCCTCGTGTTTAATTAATGCGGGAAGGGCGATAAAGGACATGATCAAGTTTATTTATCGTTAGTAGTGTACGGTCTCCTCGTATTTTTGATAAATGCGGGAAGGTTTCCCTCGTACCTCTAATGAAATACAGGAAGAACAAAGAAAGAGACTTGAATTCCCTCTTTTTTGTTAGGTGATTTCCCCGTAAGTTTTTGATAAACTGCGGGAAGAACGTAAAGAAGATCCGATCAATTTTCTTCGTTGTGTGATATCCTTTACTTTTGTAAGAAGGATTGTTGTGAGATATTTCATAACAATCTCTGTCGTTTTTTTTTTTGGGCTTTGTGAAGTGAATCAATGCACAGTTTATAATTTTTTTCCCCTTTTTCCTCTTTCTCTATTCCTCTTCGTTCTTTGCTTCCTTTGACTAAAATGCTTTACTAACAAATGACACTGCAGCATTTTTCTTCTTTGTTTTCTATTTGATTATTTGAATTTTGTTTATAGGTGTATATTTTTGTGGTCTCCGAAATGGGAAATAAAATAAATCCACCTTTATTTAATGAATCTCCGAAAGATTTTATGGATAGAAATAATCAAGCCTTTTTTACGGAACCTTATCTATCAAATTTAGCTGGCTGGTCAGAGGGTAAAATACAATTAGATCCATTTCCGCACGCGAAGGATCCTTTAGCGATACAGACATGTCTGCAGTGAAAGACATGATCTACGGAAACTGGGGTGATCCAGAATGGGACTTTGATTATATGAAACAATCCTATAAAACTTGGGAAATGATGAAAAAGTACTGGGATCGCGGACATGAGATAGATAAAGCGGCTGGAAAAAATAATAAAGATCGCAAATTTTCTACTCCGCGGGCTGATCTCAGAGCAGAGTCTGACAGAGTGGGGAGCGTCACTCAGTCAGTCTCACAGCCTGGAGAGAAGGGAAAACTTTCTCTTCCCCCGCTCTCCCTCCGAGTTATGAATATCTTCAGGCTCCTATAGCGTGTGAGCCCGTGAAAAATAAACTGTATCATGATTTGAAGGCTGCGACTGCAATTCCGTTCGTGGAAACTGCAGAAGGATTTAAGGTTCACCCGTTGCCTCTGGCTGATGTTATAGCTATCACCATGAATAATTTTTTAACGATGTCAATTGATGACCTTGATAAGCGTTTACGTGAGCTTTCCTCTGCTGGAGCCTTTGCTTCCTCCAACGGAAAAACTCTGATACTGTTACAGGTTGATGCTGCGGCTCAGAAAAATCCGTTCTTTCACACAAAAAAGCATGTTAAATGTTACTGCTGCGGTCGCTCAGGGCATCTTGCAAAGTCTTGCAGACAAAGGGCTCATCTCAGTGCACAGTCAGTCTCACAGCCTGAGGGGAGAGGAAAATAGCAGTAGTTTAATACAAACCAGATGTGTAAATGCTCACAGAAAACACCCTCCTTCGTTTTCTCCTAGCCCCAGACAGAGTGGAACGGATTCAAGGAGATATCCAACTGAATGGAATAGCGCCTGACGGTGCGAGAGAAAAGAGTCTGAATTGTCACAACTTTCGATGCAATATCCAAATAAATCAAATGTTTTGCCATTCCTTGAACTAAATGTTGACCATAAACCATACATATTTTTAATCGATAGCGGCGCTTCGGTGTCCTCGTTATCTTCCGATGTGTACTCAGGCTCCATCACAGGAAAGAAAATTAATTCTGTAGGGATTAATAATGTTCTTGTGAAATGCGAATTGACGCCCGCCTTACCAATTACTTCTAAGGATGTACCGACATTGTTTAAAATGCATTCATTTGCAATCATACTGAATTCACCATTCTGCCTGTTAGGTAGAGACTTCATGCATAAACTTGGTATGAAATTGAATTTTGATTCTAACTCTTTGACACTTCTGTTTCCCTCAGTTTTTTCCATTACAACCGACACAGGAAGTGCTCTTGTTGAAGATTCGTCTGCAACTGTGCTGTTACCGGAAATTTCGGGAGTCAACCCTCAATTGTGGGCGGAACACAAGGATGACGTAGGGTTAATAGATATCCAGCCCTACGGGGCGAATTTGATAAATACTAGGCCTGTGTTTCATAAACAATACCCGCTTTCAAAGGAAAAGAGGAGGGAAATTAAACCTCTCCTTGCTCGACTTTTGGAACAAGGCATTCTGGTTCGAACTCATTCACCTTATAATACACCAATCAATCCAATTAAGAACGCTAATGGTACTTGGCATTTAACGCAAGACCTGAGAAAAATTAATGATTTGATCAAACCACTTGCTCCTATTGTACCAGAAGTTCAGGCTATAATTAATTCTATTCCTTCAGAACATAAATTTTATTCTGTTATTGATTTAAGCTCCGCATTTTTCAGTATTCCTGTTCATCGTGATACTCAGCCACTGTTTGCATTTTGTTTTCAGGATTGTCAATACAGTTGGACACGTCTCCCTCAAGGGTTCAGAGATTCTCCGGCTGTTTTCTCCACTGTAGTACACGATACACTGAAAGATGTCAAACTCCCTCCAGACACCTGCCTGCTGGTCACTGGTGCCTCTGAGGACATGTGTGCTGCTGGCACAAAGATTGTTTGCAATGTTATGGCTGACGCTGGTTTCAAGGCATCTAAAGACAAACTTCAATGGGTGCAGAGAAAAGTCAATTACCTTGGACATGAACTGTCACAAGGCCAAGTTCGTCTGTCTGCGGACAGGATCAAAGCCATCGCTACATTTAAGTATCCATCCACACGGAAGCAAATGCAAAGCTTCCTGGGACTGGTCAATTACTGCCGCCTGTGGGTGCCTAATTGCTCCATGTATGACAAAATCCTGCGAGAAGCTACGCTGGGTGACAAAGACGATATTACATGGACAAGTGAGATGAATCAAGCATTCAAACATTTGCAAGCATCACTCTTAAGGCCGCCTGCCCTTGGCCTACCATGTTACACACAAGACTTTCATCTATACGTGTACGAAAGTGGTGGCATAGCCACAGCAATCCTGGCCCAAGAGCATGGGGGCACTTTCCGTCCAATAGCTTATTTATCTAAGACCCTTGATTCGGTCGCTAAGGGACTTCCGGTTTGTTTGCGTGCAGTGGCTGCCACAGCAATCATGATACAGGATGCTGAAAAGGTTGTTTTGTCACATCCTCTCATTGTACATGTTTCTCATCAGGTAGGAGCCATTATGCATAATATTTAGACTCAACACATGACTGCCCAACGCCGTTCCGGCTATGAGGCTATATTGTTAGCTACTGCTAATGTAACGTTGAAAGTAACTTCTTTTATTCATGGCCCTACTGTACATTTGCATAGGTTGCTGACACAAGGTGAATTTGAGAGCGACGACCACGACTGCCTGAACAGGATCCAAATTTCGACTGCATGCAGGCCAGACGTTTCCACGTCTGTGCTGGAGGAGGGAATCCATTGGTATATTGATGGATCCTGCTTTAAGCCAAACGACAGTACATATTTGTGTGGTTATGCTATTGTTGAATTGCCTAATAAAGTAATTGAAGCGTATTCACTGCCACATAAATCAGCACAAGTCGCAGAACTGATTGCTTTAACAAGAGCTTGTCAATTGGCAAAAGGTCAGTGTATCAACATATATACTGACTCCAAATATGCGTATGGCGTAGTCCATGATTTTGCTAAATTGTGGGAGGAAAGAAATTTCAAAACCTCCGAAGGAAAACCTATTTCAGCATCATAACATTGTGGCCGAGCTGATTAGTGCAGCACAGCAACCATCGAAGCTTGCTGTAATTAAAGTAGCTGGTCATAAAACAGGTGAATCTGACAAGGCCAAAGGTAACAGATTTGCTGGACCGAAGTAGCGAAATGGGCAGCAAAAGAAGCAATACGTAGTCCGCATGTAAATGAACAAAACAATGAAGTGCCGATGATGAATTCATCGTTGATTAATGATTTGGATGTTAAAATCTTACAAGCGAATCCTACTCAACATGATTTGACTCATTGGGCAGCCAATGAAGTAAAACCAGATCAAGTTGGTATTTTAAGAGATAAACAAGGTAGAATCGCGCTACCAGCATCTACTGTTGTAATGCTGTGTAGACATTATCATGGTGTATCACACGTGTCAAAAGAGAAAGTGATACAAAATTTGAATCAATCATACTGCATTGCGAACGTTCGAAGAAATACTTTGTTGATATTGGATGCTTGCCTGGTGTGTGCGCAAACAAACAGGCACAAGGCAATCAGCCATGATGCTTTACCGCATCCTGAACTTCCTTTCCAATATTTACAGATCGATTTGACACACATGCCTCCATGTGGAAATCACAAGTATTTGCTCGTGATTATTGATCGATTTACTAAGTGGCCTGAGGTTTTTCCGTGTGGAAAAGAAGACGCAAAGACAGTAGTGAAGGTTCTTGCCAAAGAAATTATACCACGTTTCGGTATTCCAACTGTTATAGCAAGCGACAATGGAACTCCATTTGCTTCTAAAGTAACACAATTGTTAGCTAAAGAACTTAGTATTAATTGGCATTTTCATATCCCGTATCATCCTCAGTCTTAGATCAAGCGTGGAACGTTTGAATAAAACGATAAAAGAACGTCTTAATAAAGCGTGTTTAGATACGGGCAGAAATTGGGTTGATTTATTGCCTGCCGTACTGACTGAAATGAGAATGTCTCCGTCAGCCACTACAAAATGTCTTCCTTTGAAATTCTCATGGGTAGACCTTTCCCGACCCCTTGGGTCAGAGGTCGCGCTGGCAATCTTTCCACAGGTGACACGGAGGTGATCATTGCGGATTATGTGGATTCCCTTATTAAAATATTAAATGGCATAAATGATGATATCTCTCTCTCTCTGCCTGCAGAAAGCTCTAATCATTTGTTCCGAATCAGCAGGTTCTGTTGAAGTATCTGAAACCAACAAAGTTAGGTGAACCAAAGTGGGCCCAACTACTGTACTGCCGGTGACCGGAACAGGTGTGCTGACTGATCTTCAACCACAGTGGATCCACGCAAGCCGCGTGAAGCTTGCTCCAGAGGAAGGCCTTACTGATTCAAGGTGAATGGTGAAAGCACTGGAGGAGCTGAACACGCTAGCGCCAGTGCCCAACCGAATCTTTGAATTAGGAGGACCTGAGGAGGAACCTGGAACAATCAACATGAAAACATTCCTACTGACACTCTGCATATGGCAGGTGTTCGTGCTTGCATATGCCTGTTCAGTATCAAAACAACAGCAAGGAGTCACAAGAGTAATTCCAATTACTAGAAATAATGTATGATGGTTTATGTTTTATGGTAATGTTAAAGAAAGATGTTTTTGTTACGAGGGTATGGGTAAACACCCAGAAACGAAGGTACATAAAATGTGATGCCTCAAGTGACCCTGAAGTATATTTACGGTGTTGGACAGCCAAGAGGTATTAAATGTTTGGATTAATTCTTGGCTAAAGCTGGAGGAGGAATATGTAAAATATTTGGTGACAAATGCTATACATACATCCTGGGTCACATTGATGATGATGATGGTGAATTCATGAAGGTATGAAAGGAAAGGGATAAGTTGAATAAAGAATTAGCTGATAACGTCAGGGAATATGGGGACATTTTCCAATGTGTTTGGGTGGTTCGCACCCTGGATGTCTTCCATTATATCGATTGCTGTATGCATTTTACTTATGTTATTATTTGGCCTATGTTTGTTACAATTACTAATGCAAAAGAGTGACTGTTATGTTTGTACATATATACCAGAAAATGATGAAGATGGTCATATCATAGATGGTATAAATAATATGAAAAAATTGTTGATGAATTACAGAGAAGACAAATTAATGATAGATTGTGGGTTTGGAGATTGGATTACAAGTTGGAAACAATTACTTGTATCTTCTTTAATACCAATTGGAGTTATACAGTTAATCCTTTCATTTATTGTTTGCTGTATTATTCCATTCATTAGGATGTTGATTTATCGTTCTATGAATACTTTTGTATTCTCTCAAATACGCCTTAGCAAACAGAACTATCAAGTACTAATGATTTTGAAAGAAATGTTTGATTGAAATATGTTTCATGTATTATTCTGTAATAATGGACATTCTGAGAATCATGTAATGTGATAATTATGTTATATTATAACTGTCATTATCAAAGGGGCCACTGTCAGATATAGGTATATCTCAGGTCTGTCCAAGATAGAAAATGCTGTGTTGGGACATTCCATTCCAAATACATTATCAAACATCTGTTTCATATTAACTTGGAGTGTAAGAGCCCCCTCCTCTCCTTATTTCTTTCTTTCTGTATGTTTGTGTATATTGTATGAATGTGTATGACAGAGGTCTGAAGGATCCTTAGGATTCGAAGGAGCCTTTGTCATATGGAATCATTATCTGTGATATCTGTATGATGTAATGCGTGTTCTCATTGGATAATACTGTAAACCTTCCTCTTAGTTTCGCACTATATCCTTGAATGCAAGACTTTAGAAGGGCGAGCTTTTCTATTCTTTATTTTGCTCCCCAACGTTGGTTCAATGCTTTGTGTTGATTCACGACTCAATAAACGACGGAGAAAAAGGCACTGCTATCGTTTAGAAGACTTTTATTTCTAACAGCTAGGCTATATTTGGGTCGCTACGTCTTTCTTGAACGTGTGGCGACGCTCCGTCTCTGGTTCAGAATGAGCTATTTACTGCAAAAATACCCCAGACTGGCCTCTTTGATGCCATTAAAACCCATTTAAGCCCACCGGCAACAATCGCAAAGGTTCAAGTTTATTTTAACCACGTCATAACTTTGGGGGATTTAAATGGTTTGTCGGCAGGGAGCGATCTTTTTTAACTCATTAATGCGTTTTTCAGTATTTTTTATTGATTTTATTTTTTTAACCTGACCTCTGAGCAGTTTTACATAGTAGATATATTTTTTGTAACTAGGGTTGCAACGTTACGGAGCCCCCGAAGTGACCTGTGCAAAAAAAATATAAAAAATGTATTTGTATAGTCTAGCATTATTATATATTACAAAAAAAGATCGTATTATGTAGGACTATCTGCGTTCGCTTGGCACTCCATCCTCCATTTGATCCATATTATTCTATTTTATTCGAGGATTTTTACATTTTTTAGGGTGATGACGTCATAAAATATGACGACAGACATTAGAAGCTTCATTCTAAAACCTCAATAGAAGTTTCGAATGTAAATATGACATGACATTTGGTACAGTCTAGTATGAACGGTTAGAATGACCACTATGGCCATTCTAGTAGTTATAGAATTCCGGTAGTTCTAGTGTTAAATGCAAGTATAAGTCTATTGCTTGATTAGTGTCCTTTGGAAGATCAAAGCGTGTCTCAGCCATGACAGTATTACAACTGTCATATACAGTAATGTCTTTGTATTGAAGGCCAAGTTTAAAATATATCTCTATAAATGCATGCGCATCCATGCTCTCAGTATCTTTGAGTAAATTAATGATGGCAATGAGGCAATCTGAAAAGAGCTATACACACACCGGACAGTTTCTCGTGCGCACGCGAAAGTCTCTTTGATTTTTTTTTTTTTTTTTTTGCACAGGTCACCTCGGGGTATATTTATTTGTGAGTACAACTTTGATTGATTGTTTCTTTGAATAACAAAAAAGCATGAATGTTGTCTAAAAAAAAAGTCCCATTTAAAATGTAAAATGAAATAGAAATGATCTGTGCAGGAGGTTTGGCCTCAATAGCCCTGAAGTGAGTGAGGAATGTGCAGGGTAGAATTTTTGCTGAATTGGCATTAAATCTGGTTGTTTAAAAAAAGATTATTTTCAACTGCATTCCCTGTTATAGGCTTACATGCAATTTTGTAAATTAATCAGTTAATTCCCATGTATTATCGTTAATTCCCATTCCCAACTTGGAAAATTCCTAGAATTTTTCTAACAAATTATTAAAGGAACACAGACACTTCATATTTAATTGTATTTAATAAGTTAAATTGTGATTTTTTACATTTAATAGATTACACTTAGATAGATAGACTACTTAATAGATTAAGTAAACGTACTAGATTAAGTAAAATGCGCACGGCCGCACAGGCATTCATAACGGTGCGGAGCAGAGCGACCAGTGGAGACACACTGTTATGAATGTCCGTGTGGCCTCAGCAGTGTCTGTTAATTATTGTTCTTTGTTACTTTTTGTCATAGGTGTATGTGGAAGACCTTCCATTAATATTTCAAAGCAGCAAATTGAGTTTCTAATGAAACAAGGACACACCATTAAGCAGATGGCCAATATTCTGGGCTGCTCATCTTCATTTATTTATAGGAAAACTAAACAGCTCGGAATCCCTATACGAAAACTGCAAACACAAGTGACTGAGGAAGAGCTCATTCAGCATGTCAGAAGGCTTCACAGTCTCTATCCCAACACAGGAAGTGAGGTGTGTTAGGCAAAGGAAAGTCAAATTCATTATTCTGTCAACCACAACCATACTGTCAAATTAAAAAATGTGCTTTTGTTATTACTTCTTAGATCATGAGGGGGCTGCTACGTGGAGAAGGGCTGTTTGTCCAGCGGTGCAGGGTCCAGGAAGCCCTTACCCTAATCGATCCCACTGCGACTGCACGCAGGTGGAGTAATGCCATTGCCAGAAGAGTCTACCATGTTGCTCATCCAAACAGTTTATGGCACATAGATGGAAATATGCGGTTGATTAGGTAATACACTATTCATCCCTCCTCCCAATACAAAGACACACAGGTTCAGTGGACTGGAAACACTAAAAGAGACAAAAGAGACTGACGTTAACACCAGGTGTAAACAGGAATTTGTCTCCCTCGTCTTGTGATCCGATCGACCAAAACACATCTTAATAACAGGTGGAAACAGGGCCCTAGTAGTACTAGGGGTTGCACAAGTTAGTGCACTTCCAGTGCTGGGTTACATCAGGAAGGGCTTCTGGCATAAATCTTGTCAAAAAAGCCTTATTCAGACTGTCAGTCCAAACCCAATTTTTGTGCATATCTTTGGAATCTGATCATATTTAGCTAGTGTGAACAGCAAAAGAAATCACATGAAATGCAAATTTCGTTTTGAGGAAAAAACCTTGCAACACAATATTGTGGTTGTCAAAACAATTGGTAACTAAACAGAACTTCATTAAGTTTAGTGACAACATGTTATCGAGTAGACAACTGTTATTAAGTGCTTGACACAAATTTCATGATAAGCTTGCGATTTGATTCCGATCTTAATTCAATACCAATTAATTTGGATAAATATGTTTAATTTTTCACAAGGAAAAATAAATCTCTTAACTAATGCTGTAAGGTATCATTACTAAAGGTTAAAATTAACAACACAAATTTATATAATGCGGTTTTTATAATAATGTTATTTTTCATGATAAAAAGAGTACAAATATTGTGTTATTATCGTTATTGACAAAATCCCCAAAAATATCAAGAACAAATTTGTCATTATCACACTCCGCTAATCTATAACACAAGCACTTAATCATTATCTATCACTACGATCCAGAATCTGCCCCTTCTTAATTTATGGTTAGGAGCTACTAGTGCTATTTAAGATAATATGAATGCACTTATTTTTATTAATTAACCTTGTGTTTTTTTTTTTATGCCTTTTTTTAATACAAGGTGGGGTTTTGTTGTACATGGAGCCATCGATGGGAAATCTCGCCTTATAACCTACCTGAGCTGCAACACAAATAACCGTGCCTCCACTTTGCTGACCCAGTTTGTGAAGGCCACATGTCTTTATGGCCTTCCTTCGCGAGTGTGATCTGACCATGGAGGAGAAAATTCACAAATCGCCCTCTTCATGAATCTTGTTCAAGGGGTGGAACGGAGGAGTCACATAACGGGAGAATCTGTTCACAATCAGCGCATAGAGCGGCTTTGGAGAGATGTTTTCCTGCATGTGCTCCAGTACTTCTACAACTTGTTCTACACTCTTGAGGATTCTGAGGTCCTTGATCCAGATGATGATGTCCACAAGATGTCCCTGCAAATTGTCTTCCTTCCAGAGATACAAAAGAGACTGGGTCTATTTAGGAATGGATGGAATCACCACAAAATCAGAACGGAGAACAATAAAACACCTGTCCAAATATGGACCGCAGGAATGCTTGCCAACATGGAGACAAACTGCAGAGCCATCAGCAATGTTTTTGGTGAAGATCCTTACAGCACACAAACTCTACAAGAGCTTTTGGCACAACGTGGTATAGACAACTTCCCTGTGACTGATGATGACGAAGATCATTTTCCAGCTGTAGTTGTGGAGCAACCTAGAATCAATCAATCAGCAGCAGCAAAACATTATGCAGGCAATTGAGACCATCTCAGATACTACTGCTAAGTACCAGACATGCTGCAGAGAAATTGCAAACACATTACAAGATAGCTGAGATACAATTTGTGATACAGCGTGTTTTTTTCTTGAAACGCACCATCAGAGTGATAAAAATGTTGATGTATTCTGGATGCTTGGATCTCAAAGGGACCCCCCCCCCCGTTAAATAAATCTATTAAATGCCACACTGTCTGTTTCATGCTCTGACAAAAGGTTTTTAGCAGGATTACTAGACTCTTTTCAGACAAATGCAATCAAATTCAGGTTTTATTGTTGCATTTATACAGTGAAACATTTAGATGTCAGATGGATTACTGTTTTGAATCACAAATTGCTGTTATTTACTTTTTCAATTTAGAGGAATTAAAACTGATGTTGATAAATCGAGTAAATGAAGCAAAATGTGCTAATATAAATCAAACATTAAAGGTAAGAATAGTACAACAATAACAGTAAACACAGTAACAGTAAAATGTGTGTTTGAGCTGGCATAAGTGTGGATAAGTGTTAAGACAAGTATTTATTTTATCACCCTTACATGAACAAGGTACTACATGGTGCCGAAAGTTGGCGACTGCAGAATACCTTCAGTCATGTAGGTTCTAAACGATTCGTAGATACTGTGAATTGGAAGTCTGAGAACAATAAGGCATGTGTTGGCCTCTGGAAATATTCTGGTGTCTTGACCAAATGAATGTAAAAATTTGATTTTTGGCTGACGGGGGAATCCTAGAGGAGGCACAGATGAGGCTCCAGAAGCAAACTGCAGCACCATTTCCAGTGTCAACGGATTGAAGTCACCTTCTGTAGCCACATAGATTCAGACAGACACACGAAAAAGCAGAATATGGGTTTAATTGAATATCAAATTTTTTTTTTATTTGAAATAAATTTACCTTAATGTGTCACTCAAAATCACATTAAATGCTAATTAATTTTTTAAATGATAAAGCACTAAAAACACTACCTTCTACATCTATTAACCAGTCTCTCCAGAAACAGATGGTCTTATTTTCCAGCTGCCTTTTGTTGCTGCCAAGGGATGAGAAGTCCACTTCGAAAAGAGTTGTCAGATCTTTTGCCTCCAGTGGTCTGATCGCATTGACAAACAGGTCCTCAAAGATTTCAGCATGGTTTTTTAGCTCGTCCATCAGACCAAACGTTTTGAAACCCTCTTCAAATCTGTCACAGGACATTGAGTCGTAATGAGATTTTAGTCACATCCAAACTTTACATTTACTACATTTTTCCTTTGTAAGGCATTTACATGGATCTCATGATGGATACTTACTGTCTGAGAGCCAAATTTGTCCGCCCATTCACAAAGTATTCTGCTGCAGATTGGACCAGGGAATCCCTCTCTTCAAGTGATGAGATGTACCTAAGTGCTCCCATCATGTTCAGACTGTCCCCAGCATCTGAGATTGCAGAATTTGCTTTTTGAACAGAGTCTGCTTCTTTAATCTACAAGTAAATCATTAGAACGTTATGCCATGAAATCACAAAGCATCCATTGCAAATGACAAAATAAAAAATCCCTGCATAGATGAGACCGTTTAATGTAAAAGTCTAAAGTTTATAATCACCTTTGAGAGATTTTCTCTGAAGCAGCGGTCTGGAATTTCCTCAAGGGAGGCAGGAAGTGTACATGTGCCACAGAGTTGCATAAAGAGACGATCAGAAAAAAAACGAGGGCCAACTCCACCATGAATTATGCACACTGCAATCATTTTTGCAATGGTCGTGTACAAGCCATTCTCAAGGGCTGAAAAACATATACATATATATATATATATATATATATATATATATATATATATATATATATATATATATATTTGGTGAATGTGGTGAAATATATATAAATATATTTCATTAGAAAAAAGAAAAGAAAATGAGATAATCCTTACCATGAGTATCAAGAGCCAGTAGTCTGTTATCTTCCGGCCCTTCAAATATTTTGGATATCTGGATTTCCCTCATCAGCAAGCGTAGGTATTCCCTGGTTGGTCCACCATCATCTATAGCTCCTTCTCCAACCCCATCAGAGTCCACAAAAATCACATCCAGCCTTGCTTCTGGATTGAAGCGCCTCCGTTTGAAAGCGTGCAGACTACCTTGTAATATGTTGTCTCGACTTACATTAATTTGATTGCTTGTGGGACAACATGAGAGATCAACTCTGCTATGAAGCTTCTTCAAAATCATCTGTAGCTCAACTCTAAAACACAAAGGAGTAAAATAATTTTGCTTTTATGTGTCTGAAAAAGTTTAGTTTTAAATTCCTTTAAAGTATAACATAACATACTGATCTGAAATAATTTCACAGTTGTCAGTTGTTACAGAGGACGGTTGAGTGTGAAGAGAGCGTTCAGGTGACCAATGATGATATGTGTGAGAAGGTGAAGGAGCAGGTGACCAGTTTGGGGGTGTTGGGGAATGACAATCATTCAGTGGCAAAGAAGTAATCGGTTCATGTGATGATGATGGAAGTGACTGGTTGGAAAAGGATGAGGTGAAATGAACTTCACCAGAATTCACTTGAATGCTTGCCTCGTTCTGTTTATCTTGACTTTCCTGTACATATAGACCAATATTTTAAATAAAAAATATATTTAAAAAAAAAGAAGTAAAAAAACGATATACTCCTAAAATAGTTGCAGAGACTATAAATAGAAGGGTTACTCAGGTGTGCATCCATTGGTGAAACCCAAATAACATAAAGAGTTGAATGACCCTGGATGTTGTAATCATTAAGTGTTCCTGAAAGGTTATTTTCAAGAGGTGTAGATGAGATCGCATCTTGAACATAGAACACTTCACTGGACAGGTCATCCTGACCAACAATGTCAAATAAGATCTGAAAAGAAGTACATGAAACATAGGTAGATTACACTTAGTGATATTATTATACAATTATTATTTTACTATTTACTATATTATTTCCAAACACATTTTAAATCATGACTGTTTTCTATCCTTATTGTCTATACTTTTATTAAAAATAGGGAGTCATTTACTTGAATTGTGTCTGACGAGATGAATTTTCGAATTTTTTCCACTCCATTAGGAAACTTGAATTTGATGGGCACAGCATCAATGGGTTCCTCGTAATTCGCAATCCTCTTCCGTCTGTCTTCAATTGCCTATTATGCAACCAAGGTTACATGAATGCAGTACATTTACTTCAACCAAACAAATCATTAGTTATATTTTTTTAAATAACGTTTACCTGTAGTCGACTCTTCTCCTGTGCCTCTAAACATTGGCGTCTCATCTCCTGTTTATAATATAAAGAATTTGTGGATTCTATTTAAATAGAAATGTATATTTACACCTATTGATATACCTTAGAACTAGTATGTTCATAAAAAAATATTACAGAGCAGTTTAGTGTCCATACTCTCAAATAAATTGTTTCTTTTGTATTTCAACCATCTAAGTTTCTTATACCATCCAGAACTTAATGCCAATTCAGAAAATGTACTAAAGGTTAAATGGGTTCATGTAACAATACATCAAATCTTCCTTAAATTAAAAATGTCTTTCACCCCGGACTCATGTTTTGCAGCTGGTCACAAACACGATTTTCTCAAGATTAGTAAAGAGGACCTCAACATTCAAAAGTTTATATATATACAGCTAATGCAGTTTATATATAGCTTAATGCAGGATTTTAATAATGTTCTTAATCAAAGACATTTACACATATTAGCTGAAGTATTACAACTTACAATAATTTTAAAAAATCTCATAATTCACTGTGCCATTACCAAATCCAGTTTGTGTCATTTTTCTTCGTTCTGTCACTGTAGGTAGCTTTGTAAAGGTTGGGCCAGGAAGCAAAAACAGGCCAACATTCCAACAAAGGTTTTCTCGTCTTCCGGCTGTACCTATAAAACAGAACATTAAAGACTGAATAAATTAAATAAGAGAACCCTCTGATCAACGTGTACGTTTTACCAGTTTGATATCCTATTCGAAAAGGAATAACGAGAAATTGAAAGACAGATTTTTTATTTTTTTTTATTATTATTTATTTAGTTTAACACTGGTCAATGAGATTTCGGCTTAGCTTTGAATGTCAACAAATTTATAATCCGAGATCAGGTAACTTATAAACAAAATAATATAGAATAGACACTGGCTCATGGTTTCAGAGATCGTTTATACTTAAATCACGTGACTTTGGCAGTTTGATACGGGCTCTGAATCACTTGTTCGAAAACAAATATTTGTAAAGGTTTCAAAGTGTTTTCGAAGCTTCGAAAGTCCTCATCATCACCAATGAAGACTCATCAGGGCACTTGTACTTTTACTTTAGCCTGCAGAGGTTGCGTACGTAGCAACAGCTTTCGAAATGAGACGTGTTCCCGTACAACTTTGCAATGCTTTGGAAACTCGCCCCTGGTCAGGCCTATCACTGGGAATTCACAACATGCCGATTTTTAAAAATCATTTTCAAACAATTGTGGGACTATTTTTTATTTGCACATCAATAACCAAATTCTTGACATAATCGGGTACATTTAATATTATAGTATTAGGTCTATTTCAAGTGTCTCCAGCAACAACAAAAAACCAACATCAAATTGTAATGAGATTGAATGGAGAAAAAGCGTAGGTTATGCATCCCATGAAGGCTAGTAACTGAAAAAAAGAAAGCTTTTCGAAACTCAGAAACATGTTTCGCAAAAGGCCTACTTACCTGAATGTCGATTTCGAGACCGTCGAAAAAGCCTCCTTGTAGCAGCAAGCAAATTCTTGTTCGATGAACTCTGCATAAGTTCCATTCTTGCTCTATTTGCGACATTAAAAATTCTATCAAAGGCAGAAACTGCCGCATCTAGCGTTACCTGCTCCGATGAAGCTGTTTCTTCCTCCATCTTACACGGACTGCTTTTCAGGCGCCAAAAGTGAGAGCATCTGATGGGAAAACCGCTGACGGTTAAATTGTTGATATCAAGAATTAAATAGTTGATATCAAGAATTGAATTGTTGATATCAAGAGTTGAATTGTTGATATCAAGCATTGTATTTTCACTAGTGAAATGTCACCATAGGCTGCCATTCAAAATCAATTGTTGATATCAAGAATTGAATTGTTGATAGAATTGAATTGTTGATATCAAGAATTGTATTTTCACTAGTTAAAATGATAGTTATTGATATCAGGAATTCAATTTCTACTAGTAACAATGGCAATTTTTGATATCATCAATTCAATTCTTGATATCAACAATTGCTTTTGAATGGCAGCCTATGGTGACATTTCACTAGAGAAAATACAATTAAATTGGGACAGCCCCACAGGCTACGATGCTGCTTAGGGCACCCATTTGGCCAGCAGCGGCCTTGAAACATTGTCCAGTAAAACTGCTTTAAATTTGTACACATTAGGCTACACGTTATGTTCTGTCTTTACCATGTTGTTGAAAGTTTAAATCTGTCTAACAGACTCCGGCTCGTTATGAAAAAAAAAATTAAATAAAGACCCTTACATTATACAGATTTCTGTTATATTCAGTATAAATAAATAAAATAAATTAAATTACTGCACTGAAATTTGTCTACAAAAACACCAAGAGCCAGAGAAAGCGAACAAAAAATTCTTTTTTTCTAGAAGTTAGATTAGTTGGAAAACCTTTGTCTATCCTGCTTATATCAGTAACACTGGTAGGCTACTGGTTGTCTATATTAACATGACATATATTTAAAATTAATTTATCATTTTAAAGCATTTTTAAACCTTGGTTAAGTACATTTCTACAGCCCTATTCATTGCATAAAAGTAATATAATGAAGAAAGAATGATAGGCTACTAGCCTAAATGAATAGACCTATTAATCAAAAGGAAAAATGCGTGAAAAAAATATTTAATTCATGAATTCATGATTTAGTAGTAGGCTACACAACTGTACAAATGGTAGCTAATGTTTACAAAAATGTTTTATTTTTCGTTTTGGTTGTACTGTGTTTTCATTTGATGCATTAGAACAAAGTGTGAAGAAAACAACAAAATAAATGAAAAAAAAAAAAAATGCCATGAGGTTTATTAATGTTCACGAGAAGGGCAAAATATGTGATAGGCTAAATTAATGCTTTGTTAATGTTTTTTATTTCGTTTTGAAGACAAAAAATGAGAACAAAAATTTTTTTGACCTGGTGGTGGCCAATCAAATGAAACGTGATATTTCTCTGTCATGGCGATAGCTTTTCACTCAACGAGAAATCTCGTCACATTTTATTCTGACAAGAGCTCGTGGCACGACACCTAGTCACACCCCTACTCATTAATATTCATAAATTCATTACCATAGCTATTCTTACCTGTAAAAATTACATTTCTAGATGTCTGTAATACTATTTTTACTAGTTAAAATATTATTTAAGATATCAGTAATTCTATTTTCACTAGTTGCAATGGCAATTTCAGATATCAACTTGGTTTGTTGATATCAATAATTACATTGTAGTAAAAATGTGAATTCTTGATATAAAGAATTACGTGGTTACTAGTAAAAATGTCTATTCTAGATATCAACAATTAAATTGCTACTAGTAAAAATGTTAATTTTTGTTATCTGAAAATGTATTTATGATATCAACATAATTTCAGATATCTAAAATGTCTTTCTTACTAGTAACAATCACATTCATGATATCAGAAATGAACATTGTCACTAGTGAAAATGGAATTATTGATATCAAAAATGAACATTGTTACTAGTAGCAATTCAATTGTTGATATCAAGAATAGACATTTCAACTAGTGACAATTGAATTCTTGATATCAAAAATAAAGGTTTTTACTAGTACGAATTGAATTTCTGATATGTGAAATTGGAATTTCAACTAGTAAGAAATCAATTCTTGATATCAACAATTGATTTTGAATGGCAGCCTATGGTGACATTTCACTAGTGAAAATACAATTACAGATATCAAGAATTATAGTTTTTACTAGTTGAAATTCAATTGTTGATATCAAGAATGAGCATTTTTACTAGTGAAAATGTAAATGTTGATTTCAAGAATTAGCATTGTTACTAGTGGAAATGTAATTTCTGATATCAAAAATTGCCATTGTTACTAGTAGATATCGAATTCCTGATATCAATAACTATCATTTTAACTAGTGAAAATTGAATTGTTGATATCAAGAATTCATATCCTGGAAATGAATAAAAGTTAAAACGGCTTGCCATAATTGTCACTAGTTGAAATGTCTATTTTTAAATAAATAAAATAAATTGATCAATTGTCACACATACATTTCTGCATATACATGGTGAAATTATTTATTTTTCACATATAGCTAAGCTGAGGTCAGCCATGATACAGCGCCCCTGGAGCAGATGGGTTCAAGGGCCTTGCTCAAGGGCCCAACAGTGGTGTCTTGGTGTTGTTGGGGCTTGAACCCCTGACCTTCTGGTCAGTAACCCAGAGCCTTAACCGCTGAGCCACCACTGTCTTCTTGATATCAATTTTTTATATCAATAATTCCATTTTCACTAGTGACAATGTTCATTTCTGATATCATGAATGTGATTGTTACTAGTAAGAAAGCCATTTTAGATATTTTAAATTATATTGATATCAGAAATACATTTTCAGATATCAAAAATTAACATTTTTACTAGTAGCAATTCAGTTGTTGATATCTAGAATAGACATTTTTACTAGTAACCACGTAATTATTGATATAAAAAAATGATATAAATACAAAGCTGATATGTGTATTCGGAATTATAACTAGTAAGAAATCAATTCTTGATATCAACAATTGATTTTGAATGGCAGCCTATGGTGACATTTCACTAGTGAAAATACAATTACAGATATCAAGAATTATAGTTTTTACTAGTTGAAATACAATTCTTGACATCTAGAATGAGCATTTAACTAGTAAAAATGTAATTGTTGATATCAAGAATTAGCATTGTTACTAGTGGAAATTTAATTTCTGATATCAAAAATTGCCATTGTTACTAGTAGATATCGAATTCCTGATATCAATAACTATCATTTTAACTAGTGAAAATTGAACTGTTGATATCAAGAATTCATATCCTGGAAATGAATAAAAGTTAAAACGGCTTGCCATAGTGTGTGTGCTATCCGGGGAAGAGCTGTACCGCAGCCCGAAATGGTTAATATGCTTTGTGATGGAGTAACAAAAGTCATAACTCCTGACATAAAATGTTGAAACAAAAAGAATGTTCCACCATAAGTGTTGCTGCTGAGCAGTGATATGGTGAACGGGTGTTTGATATGAAAGCGGCAACAATAAAGTGTATTACAGTACACTGTGTAGTACCCTACTGTGTCAAAATATGAGAGCTGTGAATCTATGCAGCGAAGTGCATGACAGTTTAATCGTGACCAGAATCAGTATAATAACAGCCCTTCTTGATAATGCTACAATTTTCCTTAATGTGAAGAAGTGTAATTATACATTGATTAATTTAAAATCAACTACACCAATCGTACTGTACTTTCTAACAGACGTTTCCATTGGCCTGCCTCTATATGCCAAGAAATGCGACAGTGTGCTTTTTTTTAACACAAAATAACACGATTAAAGATCGATAGAAGTAAAACATTGCATAATAATAATAACAGTAAAAAAAAACTTACCTGAGTGGGTGTGTGAGAGCGTCCTTGTTCGTCTGCCATTTTGCCGCGATGAGGTTCAAATGGCTGCCCATCCCCCACTAGGTGAGATTCAGAGGTGCGCATGCGCACTTAGACAGATCGATTTATCTTCCAGTCTTTTAGTAATGGCTGTGACAGCAGTGACGTAATTTTGACAGCCGTTTTGCACTTTTTGATTCGTACTTGTAAGCAAGGATTTGTGCTCGTAACTGAGCAGCTGCAAAAATAGATGTCTTGTCTGTAGAATAAACCAGTCGTATGTGGTGATTCGTGCTCGTAAATGAACATTTGTAAAAATAAATTTTGTGTCTGCAGACCAACCAGTTTGTAATTATTTGATCGTACTCTCACAAACAATGCAAATGTTGTCCCTGCGAACTGCTGTGATCATACGTTTTGGAATTTGACACTCACAAAACATAAAGTTAAGAACAATGTTTCACAGTCAAAAAAATGCACGAGTGTTTTTTGACAGTAATGTTATTCCATTTAAATCTTTTATATCCTCTATCTCTTACCAATAGCCTTCATTCAGTGTCCTTCCACTTACCACCATTATCTTTCCAGCATTCTCCTTTTTATTTATTGGTGTATATTCTTCGTCTGTCTACTTTTTTTTTTTAATTATATATTTCCTCCTTTGCAAGGGAACATAGTCTTAATGGTGACTCAATACACCTTTGCATTCTTTTACAGTGTAATATCATATTGGTTACATTCATTTGTTTACACATAATATCAATAAATGTTTTGGGCGAAAATACACCATATATTCCCCCCTCTGAGACTCCACAGTCTCATCCTATCACCCTCACCCAGAGTGCAGTCTCACAAGACAGTCCCCTCTTTTTCCATTAAGTGGCCAATGTAGGCCATTTAATCCTTTACCCATAACTATGCTTAGGACATGTCCCAAGAAACTTTAAAATGGCAATTATCAAACCGCTAATTAAGAAGCCACAACTTGATCCTGGAGATCTCCCGTTTATGTCAAAAATACTTGAAAAGGTAGTATCCTCACAAATATGTTCATTTCTACAGAGAAATAGTATATATGAAGAATTTCAATCAGGATTTAGGCCTCATCACAGTACAGAGTCTGCACTTATCAGAGTTACAAATGACTTGCTCTTATCATCTGATCGCGGCTGCATTTCTCTTCTAGTGCTTTTAGATCATAGTGCTGCATTCGACACGATAGATCACGTCATTCTCTTGAATAGGCTGGAGTATTAGGTTGGAATTTGTGGAGTGGCATTAGCATGGTTTAGGTCATATTTAGCAGACCGCTACCACTTTGTCTATGTGAATTGTCAAACCAAACAAAAGTAAAATATGGAGTGCCGCAGGGATCAGTTTTAGGGCCTCTGCTTTTCTCCATGTATATGCTTCCCCTGGGAGATATTATCAGGAATCGTGGAATAAGTTTCCACTGCTATGCTGACGATACACAACTTTATATTTCTTCAAAACCTGATGAGATTTCACAATTCTCAAAATTAGCAGAGTGTATCAATGAAATAAAAGATTGGATGGCCAGAAATTTCCTTCAACTCAATTCTGACAAAACAGAGGTTCTAATTATTGGACCAAAAAACTCTAAAAATAAGCCACTAAAATATAATTTGACTCTCGATGGATGTACTGTTACATCATCTTCAACAGCAAAGAACTTAGAGGTTATATTTAATACCAATCTGTCCTTTGAAAATCAAATTACAAATGTTTGTAGAGCAGCATTCTTCCACCTAAGCAATATTGCTAAATTAAGGCATATGCTCTCGGTTGCTGATGCCGAAAAACTAATTAATGCGTTCATGACCTCAAGACTAGATTATTGTAATGCATTACTGGGAGGATGTCCAGCAAGATCAATATATAAACTTCAATTGGTTCAAAATGCAGCAGCCAGAGTGCTGACGAGAACCAAGATATATGATCATATTAGCCCCATTTTATCATCGTTACATTGGCTACCTGTTAAATTCCGTATTGATTTTAAAATTCTGTTAACTACGTACAAAGCTTTGAATGGTCTAGCTCCGCAGTACTTAAGTGATCTTCTACCACGCTATATTCCAACACGTTCATTAAGATCGCAAAATTCTGGCCTATTAATAGTTCCTAGAATATCAAATTCCACTAAAGGAGGAAGATCCTTTGCATATTTGGCTCCTAAACTATGGAATAGTCTCCCAAACACTGTTCGAGATGCAGACACACTCTCTCAGTTTAAGTCTAGACTAAAGACTCATCTATTTAGCCAGGCATACACCTAATTTATCCTCCAACCCACAATTAGGCTGCTTTAGTTGGGTCTGCCGGAACCAGAAACCAGAAACATTGAGCATGATCTCTAACTCTACAATAAATGAAATGGCATCTACGCATACATCTTTTTATTTGTTTCCCTGTCTCAACCTCGGGACTCCTATCCTGAGGTCACCAGAACCGGCTGGATCCAGCACCATTCCTGATTCATGTTGGACTCCACTACTACATGTCGCAGAATGATGATGACTAAATGCAGCCGGTGCCAGCCAAACATCACTTCAGTCTATTATGACGGACTTCAGAGGATGAAATGATGCCAACTCCAACCTGCATCACCTCGGTCTATTTATGGACTACGATCTTGAAATGAAATGCTTAGACTAACTATTGCCAACAAAAGCCTTCATCAGCCAATTAACAAGGACAATTGCATCTATGTGAACTTCTGCAATTAATCAAGATGGACTTCAAAGACTTTGGTCATTAATCTTACAGTTCAAACACAATCGATGTTTAATCACTGACCCTTAACACTTAGTTTAATAATTTTTAACCATGATTTTACCTGTACATAATTAATATTTACATTCATGATGTTAGCCAGAGGGGAACTGGCCCCCACAGTGAGTCTTATGGAGTAGGGTGTTCCTTGCCACAGTCGCCTACAGCTTGCTCACTGGGGTTATTAATACAATTATCATTTAATTATTTTTAAAACACTATTAAAAATCGTATTTTATCTAAATTACACAATGATGATTAATTATAGACATTACAGTTTTATCGTCTGTTAATGCTGATATCCTGTAAAGCTGCTTTGAAACGATGTGTGTTGTGAAAGGCGCTATACAAATAAAATTGACTTGACTTGACTCTTCATATTTCTTATATATTCATTGAAGGAATCAATTTCCTCCCAAGTCGGTCTTTCTGTTCATTCAGGGTAGTTGCCATTGGATTGGGCCATTTACATCGATCAATGTCATCTGTTTCACTGTTGCTCGAATCCAAAATGATTTTACCAATGATAACACACAACAGAATCTTATTCCTTCCACAATGTTGTTATCCAAATATTTTATTAATTTTAGTTAATTGTGCACCCTGTTTCTTTTGGCAATCAGGCCATGTTAATTTTTAGTCACCACCATGTTTTCTTTTTCCCTTCTTCATTATAATTTTTTTTTTTTTTTTTTATAATTATGTTTATTGAATTTTCTTAACATCCAAATATAACAAGACATCAACCCCCCACACACACACACACACACACACAAAATAAATAAATAAATAAATAAAAAATAAAAAAGGCTCAGATTTTTATGTAAAACAGGACCATACCATAATGTGGTACATTTTCCAAAAGATGAAGAGGATGACAAAAATAAGGTTAAATGATCAGATAATTACACAGTTACAATGTTCCTTGTAATATAATAGGGCGAAGACCAGGTTCCAAAGCGTCCAGATATGGGGACCAGACTTTGTAAAACTGGCCTGTTTTCCCATGTAAAACATAGGTAAGGCGCTCCAGGGGAATCAACTCAAAAATGATCTTGTGCCATCCTGTAAGGGATGGAGATTTATCACTGATCCAATTAAGTAAAATATTTTTCCTGGCAGCAAAGGATAGAATATTATACAATTTCTTATTAGCAGCCAAAGTAATGCATCTATTCGGTATACACAACACCAGTGAGACTGGGTCAAAATCTAACTGAATATTAAAGATCCTTTCCATCTCCCCTAGCACCAGAGACCAATACCTTTGCAGTCTGTTACATGACCACAGACAATGTGTTAAAGTACCTATTTCAATTTTGCATTTTAAACACATAGGCGATAAAGAGGGGTTGAAAAAATGCCTGCGGTTAGGGGAAATATGAATTCTATGAATGATTTTGAATTGTATTTCTCTTATTCGTGTACAAACAGATATTTTTTTAGCATTAGACCAAATGGCTTCCCATGTTTCATCGTCAATGTCAGTAGCTAACGCTTCTTCCCATTTAGTTTTAATCTGTGTATCAGCAGAAGAGATTGAGCACACTAAACCATAAATCCTGCCCAGAGACATTTTCCCTGATGATAAAAATAATCTTTCAATAGAAGAAATTTCACAATTTCTAACAAGTGTTGTGTTGTTAGTAATATAATGTCTCAATTGGAGGAAACGAAAAAAATCTAATTTCGACAAATGATATTACTTTAATGTCAGAAAAAATATCCCCAAGCTTACCAAGTCCCAAACAACACCATCGTTTAAAACCATCATCCAAAATTCCTATGGTGAAATCAGGATTGTTTAGTATTGAGGTAAAGAAAGAAGTCAATTTAGATCTACCTTCAAGTCTACATGCTGATCTCCATGCTTTCAGAGTATTTACTATAATTGGATTATCGTATATCTCTTTTATTTTTTGAAAACTTTTAACAAAAAGAAGAGCTCTTAAAGGAGATTTTGAAAAGGAAGATTCGATATCCAACCAAGTAGAGGAAAAATAATTCCTGACCCACTCTGCAATGTATTTCAGATGGGAACTTAACTGATACATCTTAATATTTGGAAAATCCAACCCCCCCATAGAACTTGGCAGATAGAGTACTGACATTTTTAATCTAGGCTTACGTTTACTCCATATAAAGGAAGTTAGCCAGCCATTCAGGCCCTTTAATGTCCTATTTGAGAATAGTATAGGAACCATTCGAATAGGGTATAATAGTTTTGGTAGAACAATCATCTTTACAAGTGCTATCCGACTTAGCCAAGATACTGGCAAGGAATTCCAGCGTTCTAAGTCTAGCCGTATTTTCTCAAATAAAGGAACAAAATTAGATTCATACATCTGCTTCAAGGACGAAGAGATAGAAATACCTAAATAAATAAAACCTAGAGGCGACCACTTAAAAGGAAAACAGGGTGTAATATTAGGTATGTGTTAGAAATGAAAATCTTCTAAACGATAGCAGTGCCTTTTCTCTCCGTCTTTTATTGAGTCGTGAATGAATCAGTACAAAGCATCCAACGTTGGGGAGCGGATAAAGAATAGCTCAACTCAGCTCATATAGTGTACAAATATATATATTGCAATATTGGAGGGGAGTTTACAGGACTATCCAATAAGAACAAACATTACCTCATACAGATAACAATTCCATATGACAGACTCCTTCGAATCCTTGAGAGCCCAAAACCTATATGAAAAGGCTGCTCTCTATGAGAGCCTGATGGACCATGCCACAGACAATCGTATAAAGTACACAAACATATAGTATAGCCAGAGAAAGAAAAGGAGGGGGCTCCTTACAACTCCAAGTTAATATGAAACAGATGTTTGATAATGCACACAAAAAGGAATGTCTCAACTCAGCATTTTCCCTCTTGGACAGAGCTGAGATGTAGACCTATTTCTAACAGTATGGAAATGAGAGTACTTAAAGGCATAGATTCGGATTTAGCTAAATTAATTTTATACCAGAAAAGGTACTATACTTGTTGATCAACTCGATCAGAGCAGGAACTGACTTCTCGGCCTCAGATAAAAAAAGCAATACATCATCAGCATAAAGCGCAATCTTGTGATGTTTATGTCCTATCTGCAAACCCGAAATAGATGTTGTCGATCTGATTGCTTCAGCTAGAGGCTCTATGGCCATCGCAAACAAAAGTGGTGACAGGGGGCAACCCTGCATGGTGCCTCTATGTATAGGAAAATAATCAGATCTAAAGCTATTTGTCAATACGGCAGAGCGTGGGTCCATGTACAGCACTCTAATCCATTGCACAAAATTTTTACCTAGGCCAAATTTTTCCAAAACAAAGAAAAGATAGGACCACTCAATACGGTCAAACGCCTTTTCTGCATCCAAAGAAAGCACTAGCCCATTTATGGATTTCCCTTTAAAAGCATAGATAATGTTTAAAAGGCGTCTTATATTATCAGATGAATTCCTACCCTGTATAAATCCTGTTTGATCGATCCCAATTATTGTAGGAAGAATTTTTTCAAGGCGCATTGCTAAGATTTTAGAAAGCAATTTCCGGTCCACATTCAGTAATGCTATTGGCCTATAAGAAGAACATACATCAGGACTTTTACCTTTCTTTAATATAAGTGTGATATTAGCTTCTCTAAGGGTCTTTGGTAATTCTTTAACCACAAATGAATAATTAAACATATTAAGCAATGGGTCTACAAGCAGCTCTTGAAACTCCTTGAAGAACTCTCCGCAAAACCCATCTGGTCCATGTGATTTACGATTCTTTAGAACATTAATAGCAATAATAACCTCCGGTCCATTGAGGGAGTCTTTTTGTGTAGCTGAAATTGTTGGAAGATTAATCTCAGAAAAAAAAGTCAACCATTTGCCTGAGATGGTCATCTGTTTTCTCAGAAGAATATAGATTCATATAAAAATCTTTAAACGAGTTATTAATTTTCTTATTATCGTGGAAAATATTATCCTCTGAGACAACAATAGTAGCGATAAACTGAGATGCAGCACGTTGTTTTGCAATATATGCTAGAAATCTCCCAGGTTTGTCTCCATGCTCATAAAATCTTTGTTTTGAGTATCTTATTTTACATTTACTTTTACATTTATGCATTTGGCAGACGCTTTTATCCAAAGCGACTTACAGTGCAATTATTACAGGGACAATCCCCCCAGAGCAACCTGGAGTTAAGTGCCTTGCTCAAGGACACAATGGTGGTGGCCGTGGGGTTAGAACCTGCAACCTTCTGATTAACAGCCCTGTGCTTTAGCCACTACGCCATCACCACTCCATTTTCTTTTCTGCTTCCACGGTAAGGAGACAGTCTAAAGATGCTCTAACTGCCTGTAACTCTTTCAATAAATCTGCTGATGGAGATCTGTTATACATTTTTTCCTTAACCAATAACTGAGCCTCAAAAGCCCTGTGATTCATCATTCTTTGATGCTTTCTAGAGGAAGTGTATGAAATAATTTGGCCCCTTGCATAAGCTTTACAAGTTTCCCACAATAAAGATTGATTATCTGTGGATAGAGAATTAATTGATAGAAAGGATTTAAATTCAGAAGAGAAGTAAACTGAAAATGCGCTGTCTCTAAGTGTTGCAATATTAAGCCTCCACTGTATAGAACAGTCTGTTGTATTCCTAAATCGAAGCTCCATAGTGACACTGGCATGATCTGACAGTAAAATGCTTTCAATATTACAAGATAGTACTAAGTGCAAATCTGTTTTTGGCATAAAGAAGTAGTCTAATCTGGACTGACACTTATAGGAGGTAGAAAAAAATGTATATTCCTTATCAGCAGGGTGAAGAGTTCTCCAGACATCTACAAAACCAAGATCTTTACAAATATTCTGCAGGGATCTCGCCTGAGCAGTTAGAGACGCAGAACTATGTGGCTGTCTGTCTACAAGAGGATTCATTACACAATTAAAATCTCCACCCACAATTGTTAAATCTGCTGACCTGGCACTTAAGTCTAGAAACACTTTAGTAATAAAGTCAGATGGATGAGCCGGAGGATAGATTTAAGTAATCGGGCAACCATCTTTCAAAGAAGTGCACCGGATCACTTCCTTCCACGCCCTCTTGAAGACGACAAGATGCAAATTACACCTGCGCCTGCGATTCTCCAGATCGTTGATGTGCGCTGACATTTCGATCACTTTTTTATGAAGATCAGCCATGGTGACCTGTAGAGAATCCGTTGAATTTTCCACACCAGCTTTTCGTTCCTCCGCCTGGCCCACTCTCTCCACCAAGGCTTGGAACTGAACAGTTTGATCATTTATTGCAGCTAGGACAGCATTCACTTTCTCATCTATTACCTTTGTAATGTTTTCAGTTAACTTATCCAGAGCTTGAGGAAAGTTGGTGTTGGAACTTTCCTCCTCACGACTCATGCTTGCGTCGTTCATATTAGCACCCTGCTCGTCGCTGCTGATAGTAGAACTTTTCGGCACAATCTTCTTAGCTTTTGGCATTCTGTCAGATCCTTTTGAAAAATATTGATCTAAAGACATGGCACAATAACCATTTAAGCTCGTAGAATGATTCTGCTGAGTGAAAATATAAATTAATCGAATATTTGAACTAATGTCTCGAGAGCTCGCCAAAAAGACGTGTCCACTCTACGATGCCATCTTTCTCCCCCCCCCTCTTCATTATTATTAAAATGTACATGAGTTCAATAAAAGCATAAACAAAAAATAATTTTTCAATCGTAATTCTTCATCATGCAAACAGTCCCAGGTTTGCTTAATACTTCTTTAATAATTGTGGCAGCGGGGGTGTGGTCAAGCCCAAATCTCCGCCGTGCATTCAAACAGGTCCAGGAACGCCTCTGGATCATCTGCCGGCCCCATCTTCTGTAACGCGGGCGGGGGCAGTGTGACGCGGGTGTCCGCAGGTGTGCGGCTGGAGCGGCCTCCTGGCTGAGGAGGCTCCGGATGGCGAGCCGGTTCTCTGCTTGAGCCCGCATGATCTCGAAGAACCGATGATCCTGGTCTTGCCGGAGCTCAAGCAGGGATTGTTGGTGGCTCTGATGGAGTGTAGCGAGGGACTGGAGGACTTCCGCCAGCTGGGAGGACTCTATGGGTGACTCTTTTCCATAACTTGCAGAAATTTTTTTTTAATTTCCCGGGTTTCGGCACCAGTGTGAAGCTTTCCACTAAGGAAGACACGGGAAACAGCGTCGGCTTCAAAGGTAAGTCTCTTTAATTTTTACAGACAAAGTCAGTAAACTGTGTTTCTCTTCTTTCGCCTTCGTGTCGGGTTTCTCTCTCTCGAGGCTCTCTTGCTGCTGCTCTTTATGCCGCTCTCCTCATGCTAGTGCAGTTAGACACAGGTGTTAGACATAATTTAGTTCAGGTGTGAGCGCCCTTACCGCATTTCTCTCCCGGACGGGCGCTTGACCACGCCCCCGCTGCCACAATAATTTAGGCACTTCTTTGTATGCAACGGTTCTCAAAGCTTTACCTCCAAAATCAATCTATAATTGATCTTCTACACGGGGTGTGATCTCCTGATAACACAGTGATAGAATGCTTGGTATTTATCGCTGTGATAAAATATTTTAATAAAGCGGTTATTAAGACACAGTCGGGTTGAGTGGAACTCACAACTACAGGCAGGTTTCTTCTAGACCTCCCTTTTGATGCTTCTTTCCTAAAAGCATCCATCCACTTCCTTAAACCCAGTTCACCCTTCTTGGGCATGTTTCCAGGGTGGTGGAACCCTGTCTTAGGCAGCTCTCATTTTGCAATTGAAGAGTCTTTACCCGTCATTGGGTCATCACCTCTTGCCTCTGGAGAATTTTACCCATCATTGGGTCATCATCTTTTGTCTCTGGTCTCGGTACCGCTCAGTCTTATTATCCAATTTTTAATAATCTGGTATCAGCAAACAGATATTTTCCCTTGCTTCAGGGAGCATAACTTGAGAACCGTCACAGCAAATGGAACCATCTACAACTGCTCAAACATTGAGACAGTCCAAAACATGGTTAAATTCACAAAGCATTATTCAAAGTTCAACAATCTATTGAAATTGTCCAAATTAAAAGTAAAATGTTACAATTGAACTCATCTACAGTTCACTAATTTCCATTTAAGTTATGTTTTCTCATTTAGCAAAGGTCACAAAAGATTTTGTCTCTTGGTGAAGACTACCCATCAGAACAAATCAAAATTCAGGGTCGCCTCTGTCAAGCTTCTAAGATGCTTAATTTAAATCATCACTTTAATTTAATAATTTCTAGGTAGTTTTAGGACCTACATTTATTCTTCCAGATGTACATTCAACCAAATCTCTTATCTTTAGTATGAACACTTCACTTCAAATTGCCCTCTGAATATAACAAATCTTTAATCATGATGAGGAAAGCTGTTTGAACCTTTCCTTCATATTACTGTATCTAACATTATTGTCAAATCACATCATTTTCCATATAAAAGAAAATAAAATCAAAAGAAAATAAAACAATTTAGAGATATGCCTTCAGCCCACTTAAAAAACTTAAACTGAGAGCGAGATTGAAAGAATTTGGAGAGAGAGATTGCACTCCTTCACACTGTTGTTACAGTTATTCCTTTTTATTTTTTTTTAAATTACAATAACACATTTGTAATTCTACAACAGTGAGAATATTGATAAATGTAATTTAATGAAATAATATATTCAAATATATTTCATTATATTATCTGCTTTCAACCTTTCCTATTTTAAACCATCTTCAAGAAAACTTCTAGAATTTCTACTTCTCTTATCCCTTCCCCCCTCGTTCAATGAAAATAATGCGCATTTGTATTCAGACCATTGAGAAATGTACGTTTTTGTTTTTAAACAAATAAACTTTCTTATGATTACTTTCTCCCTTTTCTTACTCTTTCTCAGGAGAAGAAACTTGCATAATGTCAAATAAACCAACATAAATCACCTTTTTAAATTAACAAAAAAGAAATTAAAGATTTTAAACAAAATAAAATAGTAAAGTGGCACAATGGAAGTTTAGACAAATGTCTTGTGTTTTGCAATAATTGATCCAATAATTGATCAGTAAAATACATTACGTCCTTTTGAATTTCGTACAAGTCTCATTTTTTATATCCTAATGTTATCATCATTTAATAATATGATTTTTCAGTTATTATCCTCTTATACTTATCAGCATTTCATGATAAATGATTCAGTTAAATAGTAGAGACAGATGTCACTGTGCATAAACTGTATACCTCTAAAATTGTATTTTCATGGATTTAACTCAAAATAGAAATAGCTTACTAGAAATAGACACTTAATTAACTCCTTGCAGCACTGATTAATCTTTTTCTTTAAAGTGAGGGTAGTATTTGGAAAATTTAGGGGAGTAAACAATCCAATATGTAACTCTTACTTTGCCATTAAGTTTTAATATTTAACCTTCACATCAACAAATTAGCAATTAGATGCTGGATTTAAATTTAGACCCTCAGAACAATTTAGACATGGATATTGAACCCATAGATGGCCGTTGGAGAATCAAACATCCAATTAGTCATATATGACTGAAATCAACGTATCAAGAGAAATTTGAATCCACAATTGAAATGTCAGTTCAGTAATGATTACCAGCATTCATGATATTAGGAGGGCCAATCATATAACAGCCCACATACTGTATTTCTCAGTCTTTTTTCTTTTCTCCGGACTTTCTCCTGCAATATAAGCATCTTCAATAAATCATCTGGCTCAGCAATCTGCAATGGTGAGAGACTGGTTCCAGAATGAGTTATTGAAATGACTTACACAATGCTGACAACAGAAAGAGTAAAACATAGTTAGCATTACTGACACACAGAATAGACACATGAACATTAAGTTATTTAGGATATTCAATTTAATCTTAATGTTGCTCCATGGGTTTTCACCTAGTACCAATTACCAGTTTTTCCTTAGCATTATCAATATTTTTTCAATCAAATACACCACATATTGTGACTTGTGACATATTGTGACAATTTTATCTAGCATGACTTGTCACAGAACAAACCCAAGAAAAACTTCTCTAAGCAAATTTGAAACGTAGAGAACATGAAATGATCTAAATTATTCTTAAATTTATTTTCTTTAATTCTAGTCTCAGTGACAGCTTTCAGTGTACCCATGATCAACCAATGCCTACACTGTATATATAAAACAAGAAATAAAAGAAAAATATCTAATCTTAAAAGAATCTGATATCTCGCTTTTCTAAATTTGGGGCGCCCCTTTGTTTGAGTGGAGACATCAAGAGAGACACAGGGTTTAACCCCTCCTGCTCTCTCTCCTTACAGAGCGCAGGATCTGTTTCTATTAAGAACACTATCAGGTCTCACTCAATCTCTCCAGTCAGACAACACCAATAAAGTTGCACACACATGTACGTTGTTCTCCAGACATATTTAAACACATCAAAAATAAAACATATAATCATGGGTTTTTAAATGTATATATCAGGACATTATAGTTTAATTTAATGTTGTTAAAAATGTTATTCTCTCATATTGGACTAGACAGAACATAAAACAGACACATGAATGTGAAATTTTCACATTTAAGATTTACTTTTCATATTCCAATTTCAAAACCCTTCTTTTTAATCTCCCTTTCCCATTTTCTGTGGCTTTGATAACTATTGGCCCCACTAAGAGAAGTACCATCCACATTCTATCTAAAGTATTTGGAGCTGACCTTTGGGAGCTGACCTTTGGGGTCACATAGGGAGGTATTTTTAAAAAGGACCCTGTCATTTTACCCTCCTCTGCATCCCTCAGTTTTTCTGGACTGCCTCATATTTCTCAGTGAATTTTAAACTTCCTGGACATAGCTCTTACTTTATTCTTTTTACTTTTCCTGTTTTTAGTTTTTACTCTTATCTTTTTATTTATTTATTTTTTAACCTTTTAATCTAAATGTCTTTCTAAATCAATTTCCTTATCTTCTTCTAATATATTAATTATTATACCCCATACATGAATACATTTCCTATATGTTTGTCAATTTACTTTTTAGGATCAGTCCTCATCTAGATCTTAGTTTTTATTTCTTCACTGGTTCTTTCTTCATTTTTACTTGGCATATAAAAATGAAAAATTATTTTAGCACCATTAATTTAGATAAATCAATACATTTAGAGAATAAATGAATGTCTTATTTTTTTATGTATTTCCTTCTACACTAATCTTCAACAGCAATATTTTGAAACAATTTTTTCAATTTCTTTCACCTTTACTTTTTAATACACAAAGTTCATTCACGTCACTTTATTATTTATTTATTCATTTTGCTTTCTCATTTCTTTGAGATGTTACACAGTGGACTTCTAGATTTTAGTATTTCCACTGGAGTTTTACCTTATGTACAACACTTATCTTAAATACAACCTTTGTTTAAATTCCAATTACTTAGTTGACTTCAGTTTAATGCAATACACTGGACTCAAAGCTGTATTATTTGTCCAGATAATGTGATTTCCCAAATGGAATAAGTCACTTTACACTTCTTTTTAATTTAAATATTCTTACTCATCACTTTAATATAAACTTTTCTCTAAGCACAGTTATACCTCTTGAATGCATAGATTCTCTGTATGAAGTCCATTACTTTTATGTTACAGACTAGTTCAGAGGTCTGGCATATTTTTACAGACAGCTGCCAGTCTAAAAAAAGAAAAACCTTGCAAGCTAAGAGTTAACTTTCTGTTTACGCAGCAAAAGCTGAGTCTCTCTATCTTGGTCACACACCCTACAATATCTCATGAATGTATAGATTCTCTGCATGAAGTCAAATACATTTCTATGCTACAGTCTAGTTTAGGAGTTACGCTCTAGCACATTCCAATCAACAGCTGCTAGACTAAGAACAGCCAAGACTAAATGTTTTCCAGCCAGTTGTGAGTTAACTTTTTGATTTCTTTTTTCCTAATTTCGTTTTACATCTATATTATCTCACTGTTTTTATTCTTTTTCTTATTGTGTGTTTATACTCTATTAAATGTATCTTTCTATCTATATATCTTTATCATTGGATTTATCTCCACTTTACAACCAGAATATTTATTAGGTGCCTTCTCTTCCTGTAATTATCAGCACTCTTCTGCCTCCATATATTGATGGAAGGTTGAAAATAGCCCAAATATATTTTCTCTGCTGTAAATTGCATATATACACCTCACCAGTTATACAGCACAGGCTGATATTTTGGAACATTTTTAGTTTTCTGTATTTTAACAAAGTTAATTATTCCAAAGTTTCTCGAGACAGGCTTTCATTCCAATATTTGTACTGGGCTTATATTTTTATTCAGTCATACTTTTTCATACACACTCACTCTTCTCACACAGATACAGATACTCTCACAACCACAGAAATGTCACACTTATTACAAACACAAGGCCTTCATAAACACAGAGCTCTTAAAGGGTACCCCGATTAGTGCAGCATGTTGGCCTTATAAGATTAAATTGGGCGTCAGCTATAAAAAGGTGATACAAAAAAACTCCAAATGTTTTTGTTTTTATTAAAAAAAGCCAAAAATCCGTTCACTCGTAGGCCGCCATATTTATTTACGTCTCAATGCATTCTGGGTAGTGACGTGTATAGGTTGTTGCCTGGTTGTAGCCTAGCCGCTCTAGCAGCTTCGGTTATTCGTTTTCCAACGTACCGGCTAGCTAGCTACGTTTTGACAGGTAGCGAGATGAACACGTCTGCCGTTCAGCCTTTTCAGTTTGAACCCGAGCGCACCGTAGGCTTAAATCAGGAGAATAACGCGGAAGATGATAGGCCCACTCATGATTATCAGAGAGTTGAGGAAGCGAGAGTAGGGCAAAACAGATGGTGTCTGTGCGGCTACTGCTTGCCCATGCCAAGCGAGAACGAGAGCGTTTGCTGTAAAGAGCTCCACTTTTTGTCAGCAGCTGTCCTAGGTAGGCTAAGTATAGAGCAGACGATCGTACTATCGGTATAAATAATTTAATAAGTCATCTACCGCCATCGTTTGCTTTATTTTCACCAAGCAGTCACTACGCACAGAAATACCCCCGCCCCCCGAACCAAGTCAACACTGTTCTGCTCATCTACCTCTACATTTTTAATCTTACAATTACAAAATTGTTATTAATAATGAACTGCAGTTATTCATTAATAATTGAATTGCCTTGAACTACATATTTAAAATCTTAAATCTCAGATAATTCTGATTTGCACTATTTTTTCCCTCTCCAATTGTTAGTGTATATTTCTTTGTACATTTGTAAATTCTATAGTATTGTTATACTGCATACTTCAGTAATTTTTTTTAATATGTCTTACTGTCCTTTATGTTTTTATTCTGAGTGTTGTACTTTGAGAGCAAAGATTACCAGAGTCAAATGGCCAATAAAGCTGATTGTGATTCTGATGAGAATATATAGTAAAACGCTATAAAAAGATGCTTTGGTTATATTTACAGATACTCCGTGTATCACAGCACATGAAAACTTTAACGCAGTTTGCCTCAATCAAGATGTTTTATGGGCTGCCCTTGTCAGCCTCCATGACCGGCATAGTGCTGGTCTACCAAATCGCAACCAGGTCACTAATAGGCAAGTCAAACTTGAACATGGTTACTTAAGTATGCCTACATGGTAGCCTACCTACACTGTAGCCTACAAATAGTGGAAAAAAGTTAACTGGACTGTGCGCTTCCAGTGAAGGCTTCAGCTGTTTTAATGGTTAAGACAAACAGCTTAAATCATTTTTTCATAACATAATAGTATAATTGTTTTAAAAATTCTGCCTTTTAGGTCTTACAGATATGCCTCATATCGTCAGTTTACATGGTGGATGCATGGCTGGCTAGGGAGAAGAGTCCGCAGAGTCATTCCATCATGTGCAGTTAACAAAATAAGAAACGTCTACTCTGAACCAAGTGGAATCTATACAGGGTTTGAATATGAAGACACTGATCATGCAGAAGTAGATGAGGCATGGAGGGATTTTAATGACCTATAGCTGAATAGTTGACATTTGAAGGCATTTTGTCAAGAAAACAAGCTATGCAACAAAATAGGATATCATACTAAATGTTAGTTTAAAAAAAATGTTGCATGTACTCCAATATCAAATGTATGTTTGAAGTACTACGTGTGCTTGACTAGAATTAAAAATTAAAGATACTGTGCATTTGAACTATGCTGGTGTGTACGTCATGTGTTCGTAATGATGCAGCTACTTGAAACGTGAAAACTGCTGTGTTTGAAAAATGATCTGTGATCTGGATAGTCTCTCTTGTGGAGCCATGACATGTGTTGGATTAACTCTCATGTCCATGACCTGTTTTGAATCTAACACAGAGGAGAGAACATCTGCAATCATAGCTGTCATGTAGCTATAGTCCTTTTCAACAGGCACTGGTCTTGCTCTGAATGTCTTGTGGACTTTGCTCCATGAGATTTTGAACTTGGGTTCACCAACACTCTCCCCATCCTGAAAAACTGCCTGTTCAAAAACAGAAATATGGAAAATAGATACAAGGTGTTAGGAACAGTTTAGTGTGCAATAACCAGTGTCACATAGGGGTGTAACAATATATCGTGCCACAATATATCGCAATACAAAAATGCAACAATACGTATCGTGGATAGTCCCCCCCCCCCTCTCCAAAAAAAATTACTGTGTGAGAAAAAAATTCAAGTTTTCAGAGTTTTAGTGTCAGTACTACATTAAACTACTATATATAATGTTGAATATAATGTATAATAATGGAATGGGGAATATTTGTGGGTCCTGATAATACCAAATGTCTTTTGTTACCTGACCAGTAAAAAGTGTCCAACAATATTTTAAATATATCTACTCAGTGAAAAAGTGCAAGAATATTTGTCTAAAATATATCTGTATTTTCAGCTTCAGAATCATGAATATTTTTATTCTGGTGTTTCTATTGTCCTTGGGTTAAACGCACAGAGTCCAAGTCTATTCATTTAAACCCACAATGTAATATCAAATTTAGCATTTTAATCAACAGTACATTTTTTGTTAACCTTTTATCATATGTCTTGGAGTATCGCAATAATATCGTATCGTGAGTTCAGTATCGTGATATGTATCGAATCGTGACATGAGGGTATCGTTACACCCCTAGTGTCACATAGTGCTTGCAAGGGATAGGATTGATTACAGTTCACACACCTGTTCCCTGTTCACATTGTTGTTATGATCCAGAGCAGCAAGCATGGAGGCATGGATCATCACATAATATCCAAAATGTGTTCTCTTTGGGAGGTATTTCAGGTACATGGAGTGATACACCTGAAACAAATTTGAATTTGAAATAAACTATTAAAATATGTGAGTCACATCCTGCCACATCATAATGAATGGAATATTTAATATTTAATAATCAAATAAAGCAAATAAATAATTTCAGCAATAATCTGCCATGGGTCTTCTTTAAAATTATACCAAATTTAAGTCTGTGCTCCCAAGACTAAAATTATGACAGTTTTTTGACGTGGACATTTTTGTCCTCTATGTAGCTATGTGTAACTTTTTTAATTGATGCACAAGGGTTAAATATGCCTGTATTTGATCATACCTCTAGTTTTGTTGTGTGGATGCACTTTGTCAGATGATCCAGGTCTTTCAAAAGCCGCTTGTGTTTCACAACCTTCACAAGTGCGTTATGGGCTTCAGATCCTGGCTTTAACCAAAGCTTGCTTCTCTGGCTCGTCTCATCAAGGGGCTCATGAGAACATTGGTGATAGTGCCTGTTCCCTGGCCAGTCGTGTCGGTTGGTAACATGGTGTATTACAGATATCCACTTCTCTTTCAACACTTCGGCATTACCCTCACAGGTTTGTGCACTCCACCACAAATGATTTACAATGGATGGAATCCACTGTCCCAGGCCTTCACATTCCCTTCTCTTAGCTTCAGTTGCCAGTTTTTGGACACTCCTTTTGCCACATGCCAAGGGTCAAATTCATGGTGTTTTTCTGGATTACTGACCCTCATTTCTTTGACGATTTGTGGATGTCTGTCAGTTGAGATGGCTGAGACCTTCACTCCATTTTCTTCTATGGTTTTGAGAGCTTCTTTAAAACCTTTGATTTCCATGGTATTAGAGCTCGAAACTTGGGTGCAGCTAATTACCTTGAAGTCCACAACCTTTTGGCTTTGTGCGTCTAAAAAGTGTATGTACAGTATTTGGCTGAGTGCCCCGGAGAGTCACACCGGCCATCTCCACAGAGAACAACTTCTTCTTGTGATTTCATTGTAGATAACACTGTACTCTGCTCTTTAATCCACGTTTTTTGAATGACAGGAAACACAAACTTCTTCCTCAGTGATGTGTATGTGTCTTCACTAATTGTTTTGAGGTTCATGTTACTACAGAAACGCTCAAATTTAGCAAAATGGATGCCACTGAAGAAAACTGATGCTGTTAAAAGCAGGTTTCCTGTCCCTTTGGTCCCACTCAGAGTAGGCTGAGACTGCCATCTGTAACTACAGTTGTTAGCACATGTGATATCAAGTGTCAACTGTGATCCTTCAATTTTTAACTCTTTCACTTCTTCCTGGACAATCAGGGAGCCACACTTTAAACAACGCTGAAGCAATTGGTTTAACTGTTCCTCAAAAACTAGAAAAACCCTCATTTCTTTATGCGTGTTGGTTGAAGCTTGTGATTCCTGGGTGCTTTGAGAAAACTCAGATGAACTTACAATGTATTCGGATCAAAGTGACTGCACTGTGGTTGACTCTGTTCGCCAAGTTCATCATCTGAGAGGAACAGATCCTGGGAGTAATCAATGTCATCCTCCTGTACACGTTTGCCCATCTCAATTTCATGTTTACCTGTGTAACTATGGTCCTTTTTTACCGGGTAGTCCACATCAGCTGGCCACTGTACCGCTGCATCCGACTGGTTAACATCCGCTCTGCGTTGCTGCATCAACCATACTAGGAGAACACTGTAGGCCTAACGTTACAGTGGATTCATTAACAGCATCTGGTGGATTGTCGGTTACCTCCATGATCGGCGTAGTGTCCGATGATTCGTCTTCCGCGACTGCAGGAGCGGGTTGTTTACATCCTAGCAGTAGAGTGTCAACAGTCGCTTGCCTTTGTCGTTTGTTAGCGCGGCTTTCACTCGCTATGCGCGGACGCTTGCTATGCTTCTTGTGGGGGAAAATTGAAGGCACGGCATTTGGTTTTAGTCTTCGCTTGTAACTAGCTGCACCTGTGAGCTCTTTTAGCCGACTAAATGCCTCAAACGCATCAGGGCTGAAGTGACGGGAACACAGCCGTGGGTCTTTAGGGAGTTGTACTCGTCCGCAAGCAACTTCCCACTCTTTTCTTATTTTCTTCTCCTTTGGAAAGGAGTGGAGGCTTACATCACTCCCCCTGTTGCCTTTGGACTGGAAATTACAACCAAACGCTGCACAATGTGGCATTATATTCACTTTTCGGATGTAGCTACAGTTAAACTTAGCGCCATTAGCTCACCTCTCTCTGTTCTGAACACAACCGACACAACCAATATGCGTCATCGACCCAGAATGCATTGCGCGCGCAAAAATAATGGCTGCCTTCGTAGTTCAAATTCTGTAAACACTTTGAGGATTTTTTAATTAACGAAAATATTTTATGTGTTTCTAACTATATATTTTTGTAGGAGAGAACAGTTGTAGCATATTTAGGGCTTTGTGTCTTAATAATCGGGGTTCCTTTTAAGAAATACAATACAATTTTGCAATTATTATTATTCCTATCTTAAGTAACCTGCAGGATTTATTTTTATTTTTTATTCTTTTGCCCACCTGTGCAACCTCGTATTGCTATTCAATAGAGCGGTATCTGTGAGTCTTTTTCCTGCCCACCTGTGCAGCCTCGTATTGCTATTCAATAGAGTGGTATATGTGAGTCTTTTTCCTGCCCACCTGTGCAGCCTCGTATTGCTATTCAATAGAGCGTTATCTGTGAGTCTTTTTTCTGCCCACCTGTGCAGCCTCGTATTGCTATTCAATAGAGCAGTATCTGTGGGTCTTTTTTCCTGCCAGGTCATCTAGACCATTAACAGCAAATAAAAACAAATCATTGCATGCAATTATTTCTTCTTAAATCAAAACCCTTTAATTATTTTTATTTTATTTTCCTTATTGGTTTAGAAGAGCTTTTTGAGCGTTCTTACCACCACAGGCAAACTGGCAAGCAACACAAACTTTTATATATATAAGCAAAAGTTGCTTACCTTTTAATGGTGGCCACCTGTTTGTGTTGCCTTTCCAGCCAGCCCACGATGTAATGACTCTGCTCTCTTCTGTCCCTGTTCGGGCGCCATTTGTGGTAGAGTTTCTGCCAATTTTGTGAAAAATCACTCAACATCTTTGGGGTTTTGATTTCAGAAGAATAGACTTTATTATCACACAATAAAGCCGAGTAAAGCAGACATAACTATGGTACAAATCAACAATGTTTTCATTGATTACACCTGATTAATGTATACTCAACTTGATACAAATATACTACATTATCTGGTCATGTAAGCATGTAAGTGAATCGTTTTAATTGCCTTTTCAGCAGATTTGTTCAGTGTGAATTGCCAAAGAGCAAAGAAAATATGTTTTGCACCTTATTAAAGGCTATATATATTTACTACTATATACTGTATGTATATTATACTGTATATATTAATTATTTCATTTAAAATATTTTTTGAGCTGTTTCCATTGCTTTGCAATTGTTCAAGAGAGAAGGATTACATCAACGTTTGTTTACTCTTCCTTGCATTCCTGGATGTCATCCACATATTTGCCACCTGAATTTCTCAACCCGTTTTCAACCACCTGAATATTGAGACCTGAATTTCACAACCTTAAATCCACACCTTAAATAATAAAAACTTGAATTTCACAACCTGAATTTTCTTTAGGTGAATTCACACAAAATATTTTCAAATTTTAAAAAAATAACAGCAATTTTTTTTTGAGAACATCAAATTACACCCAGTCTTTTTTCAAGATCATGAATTCTGAGGCTTTTCAAATAACATTTCTGATGATATACCAGGGCTGTCCTTAGGGCACTGAAAACGGTCTGGCTTCACCAGGCTCCGTGACGAAAACTATCGCTATGCTTGGGATGGACCTGCATGAGACAATCACAAAACTAAAATGATAACCTTTATTGAAAACAATGACACATCTGAAGTCTTTCCAGAACAGGCCAAGCATAGAACTCCAAGCAATACCCTTTTTTTTTAAAAAAACAATTACCATTACCATTACTGTAATTTGATGAAAAATCAGCAGCAAAAATAATCTTAAGTAATTATACAGTTATATGTTTTGCATCTGACTGGCAATGCAGACATTTATCAAATAAATGTAGTTAAATCAGGACTAAATAGCCCTTCAGTCTTTAAAATGGATAACATCTCTACTATACGAATACTAGAATCAAAGATAGTTCTGACTGAGTTACAGCTAAATAAGTTTTCTATGATTATAGATTAGTTTTGTGTATAGCCATTAATCGTCATCATCGTCGTCTTCATCGCTACTATCATCATTGCTTTTTTCATCATCATCATCATCGTCGTCATCATCATCATCCTCAGTGTTGACCTTTCCAGAAAGAACGTCCTCCATCCAGTCCTTCAGCTCCTCAGCCGAGGGTAGAGCTTCATCATTAGGCATATTCAACCACACACTGTCAGCCTATTAAAACACACACACACACACACACACACACACACACACACACACACACACACACACACACATGTTGTGTTTCCATGTTTTATGGGGACTTTCCATAGACATAATGGTTTTTATACTGTACAAACTTTATATTCTATCCCCTAAACCTAACCCTCACAGAAAACTTTCTGCATTTTTACATTTTCAAAAAACATAATTTAGTATGATTTATAAGCTGTTTTCCTCATGGGGACTGACAAAATGTCCCCACAAGGTCAAACATTTCAGGTTTTACTATCCTTATGGGGACATTTGGTCCCCACAAAGTGATAAATACACGCTCACACACACACACACACACACACACACACACACACACACACACACACACACACACACACACACACACACACACACACACACACAAGATTGACTGTGAAATATGATTTGAGAATACAGCAGTTTAGGTCTGAAATTAATGTTGGAATTCTGGAAGATTCTGTAATTAAAGACAGTTCTTCCCCAAAAACATTATTGTCATAATTTAATCACACTCGTCTTGTTCCAAAGACTTTCTTTTTTTCATGGAGATCAAAAGGAGATGTATAGCAGAATGTTAGGGACCGACATACTCAATTTTCATTTTTTGGGTGAACTACCCCTTAAATACACAAATTATCATGTTGTAGACCGTTATAAATATATTGTTAATATTAATATAATATATTGTTGGATAAAAGGATTGATGTTGGATGTACAGAAGAACTGAAAAACACAAACAAGATTTCCAAAACAAGCACATCAGCTTTCAGATGTGATCAACTTACCTTTCAGCACTAGGCGACTAAGGCTAAGGAAGAAAGAACCGAACACTAATAATAACATTATAATTATTAGTGTTCTGAATAAACCAATATAACAATGACGTAAAAATTACATCATAGTATCAACAGCTATTCTTGCACTATTCAGTGTCTAGCTCCTGAGGGGGAGGAATCGATATGTATATCTTCCAGCTTCGAGCAATAATCAAAACTGAAATCCAAGGCTACTCACATCGGTCACATTCACCACACCAATCTGGGGTCTGAAGAGGTCCACCTTAAAGGTCTTTTCCCAGTAGGTAGTTAACTGTGCAGATGAAATAACTATGACAACATTGTCACAAGTGTTTCAACTACAGAAAATAGATTGTGTGTAGAAACGGGTGGGGTAACATCTCACCAGAGGGAATTCATCAGGATCAATCCACACTATGCTCAGATCAGGGTTTTCAGTATTGTACCTAGCCACCTCCTTCAGAATCTCCAAAAATTCATAACCATCTGTTAAAAAAAATAAAATAAAAATACAAGCACAGATACTTTCAGGCAGAATTCTTTGTGATGGCAGTAAAAAAATAAGTCTGTTTCTCTTTTTTGAGAAAAAAGAGAGAGTGATTCAGTTATTTAGTTAAAACCTGGATCTTCCTCCTCAGCAAAGGCAACAATGTGGATTCCATCCATGTCATCCTCCTATTGAATGAGTAGAGAGAATAAATATGTCACTCCTTAAAGTGAAACAGCAACAATTTGATTTGACAGTAAATATTGTGTGATATTTGCCACAGCATTTTAGACAATCACAGTTTATCAACAATATTCATGCATCTTACAGGAATTATCAAAAAATGCAAATACTTTTTTGAAATGGCATTCAAAATTCCCTTGATAATATGAAGTGGCACATCAAGGGGCATGGCAATTCTGTTTAATAGTTAAGGTCTTGAGATACTCTCACAATCCAATTTTGCTCACCCAGGTCTCAAACATGTCCTCAGAACGAAGCTTTCTCAGAGTGGGCCTGGGTGGAGATAAAACATCTTAATGAAGCATTGTTTCATATTTAAGTAACAACGATGAAGCAATCAGGATATTTGTAGCCACTGATTTTACCTCCTGTGCTTATTAACAAAGTCCACTATTTCCTCTTCAGAATTGGGTTTGCCAGGAATGGTAACGGGATCCTCCATGAAGGGCTCATAGAAATCGATTTCATTCATTTTTAGAGTAAATAGTTTTGCCACCTGATAGAAAACTTTACAAATGAAGCCTGAACACAATCCTGTTTACTCAAAGATATTTAAAGCCATTTACGCACAAGTATCCTCCCTCCCTTCAATATATATTTTAATTTATAACAGTAATCATTTATATGTTCATTGTACTGTACACACCCCTTTGTCATATGTGGCAAAAAATTTGACATATGGTTGAAACTTCTCTGCAGCCACCTGAAAAGCTTTGTAGTCTGAGAAAGAAAGAGAAAATATTTTTGAAATATACGCACACACACACACACACACACACACACACACACACACACACTGTATGTATGCCGTCATGTAGGGCAGCGTTTCCCAACCTTCTTTCTGCCACGGCACACTTTTTACAATTAAACAAATCCCATGGCACACCTCTATCTCACTGTACCACATAACCATCGTTTTCTGTCCATTTTAGATGCATGTTTTCTCGTAATGTTTGAAATTCAGCAATGCAAGTCATATAGGTACGCTGTATAATAAGGTCACAGTGTGGCAAGAGTGCTAATTGTGTAATGAAAAAACAACAAATTTGCATCTTTTCTAATTTGTAGATTTGTTCTTGCAAATTAATCCTTGCACAGAAAATATATTTTTTATATATCTATTTATTTACATGGCTCCAGACTAACAATTAAGAGCGGTAGCACTGGTGCTAAATTCTACAAATGGTCGCACCAACTGAAAGAAAAAAATATTTAAATTATTTAGTTTACAATTTTAAACTGGTTTAATCATTGATAAATTATGGGCTTTCATAGAGGTTTTAAACAAATAATCAATGCCGTATCTATGACCCAGCCCGTGCTTCTCGCAGCTCTGTTAATGATGATCTGCACGGCTGATCTGTCCATTGAGCAATGCTGAATGATCTGGGCAAAGCTTTTTTGTGTTTACCCACATTTCACGTTTGGAACATTTGACTTTTGATATTTCTCATATGGAACAAAAACCACAGAGCACAATCAGAGAGTCAGCCAACTTTGTAGTCACACCAATGTGGCCTCTTGCAATGTTTAATCCAACTGTTAGGAAAAATGGTTGGAAATTAGTCTCAGTCCAGAGCCCTGATTTATTTTGTGGAATCTGATCATTTTTCCATGGCACACCTGATAGTGTGCTGTGGCACAGTGGTTGGGAAACACTGATGTAGGGGACTCTCCATTGTTTTTATACAGAACTATTTATGTTTTCTATACCCTAAAACACATTTTCATTGGCTTTAATGAGACCACATGAAAATAGAATGATCTACTAGCCAGCCATCACAACACATCCATAGGTCACAGCAAATGCTTCAGCAATCTCTCAGCTGAAATTGGATTTTTAATAATAGCTAAATAGCAGTCATGTACAGAAGATAAATCCTCACTCCCTCTCTTCTTTACTTAGCTTTTTTGGGAATGGCTCTATAATTGCTCTTGATTAAGTGCTGTTTTACATAATGTATCATCTATTGAAAGCTTGTGGGGTTCCCCAGGGAAAGGCTTAAGTGTTCATCATGTTTGATAGATTATTTGCCACTGATAAGTTTCTCTGAGATCTGGGTTCCCTTGAGCATTGAGGTTTAACATAGCAACATAGGAAATTGCTTTTCAAAGCTCTGACTGTACTGTCTAAAGTCAAATACACACCACCAACGTACACAGAGGTGCTCATCAGTTGTAAGTCATAATATATTTTTTTCATTTAAATGTATAAAAATATTCAAGTCTGCTGAATGATGCAAGCTTATTTTACTCGCATCAATAAGTAACTTTTCACAACGTATGGATGATAAGAGTACATTTATTCTAGTATTTAGTAGTCCACTAGAGATGATTCATTATTACTGCTTTAACAGAAAGTCTCCCACCAAGGTAACAGAAAACTGTACAGTTACACAATATGTATGACATTTTTTTATTGAGAATTTATCAATTCAAGATATATATATCAAACTTAGTATACCAGCCATAAACATTTCAGAGAACTTAAACATGCTTTTTTATTATTGTCAAAATAAAATTACAATCAACCTCTGAACTTGAGAAGAATATAAGGCCAAAAAAGGAAATATCAGTTTGTTTATAAATACCTATTAAACCCTCAATGAATGGGATGAGTCATAATTATACATTACAATTCGTATGGAATTCTAAACAGGGCACTCACGCTCTGTGTCTTCGCCTTTGAAGTAGCCAATAAGGCGTATGTCTTCATCCATTCGCTCAAAAGCACGTTGCTCCATGGGGTTACTGATCAACTCCACTGGGTCCTCTAGCAGCTAAAGAACAATGTGCATTTATACACACAACACACACACATGTTGGTGTGGCTATCTGTTTGAGGACTCTCCATAGACATAATGATTTTTATACTGTACTAAATATAAATTCGAACCCTAACTCTAAACCTAACCCTCACAAAACATTTTCTGCATTTTCAAATAAACATTGTATAGTGTGTTTTTTAGTGATTTGAATAATGGGGACACTATAAAGTTCCTCATAAACCACATTTATAGCATATTACCCTTGTAATTACCAGTTTGTAACCTAAAAAAAAGTCCTCGTAAACCACACACACACACGCACACATGCACACACACACACACACACATACACACACAAAAGCCCTGTCTGAAATATTCAATATTACCAGTATCTGTAAATCTCTTAAGAGTTAAATGTTTGATCTGAGAAGTTATCCACAACAGCACAACACACCAAACCCACGCATGGGCCGATCCACTGACTGTCAAGTTTTGGGCACCTGCCCTTCTTCCTTTGGGGGCTGTACACCCACACCAGCTCCATGGCCGTAAAGTGACACCCTTTTATTTTTAGGTCTTAATTTATCTTCTGCCTGACCCCAGCTTTCAACAGCTGGCTTCTCGCAAACGTGTAAGCAGACTCCAAACAGTCCTGAAGGCTTTTAGCATACTTGAGGCCTAAGGGCACAGAAGGTGCATCAGGTGTCCTACCAAAAGCCATTTCCCCTTGTGTTCTGATCTCCTGCCCCAGCATAAAATGAATGGGTGTGCAAGAGGTTGAATCTTGCAAGGCGGGTCGGCACACCATCAGGATAAATGGCAAGTGCCTGTCCCAGTCCCTTTGATGTTTGGCGGTCACGATATCCAGCTGTTTCGCTAGTGTCCTATTAAACTTCTATATGAGGCCTTAACTTTGGGGGTGTAAAGAGGTAGTCCACATCTTGTGGATACCCAGCGTTTCGCACATAATGTCAAAGATACGGGACATATGCTTCCGGCCAATAATCCATGGCCATTATCACAAAATGGTTACCGCTGTCTGAACATGGAAAGGGACCGATTACATCTACCCACACTCTTTCCATTTCCCTGCAGAGGAGCAAGGGACCAGCCTGGTGGGCCCTTGCGGGCAGTACAATCATCACACTGCTGGCAAAAATCCTCAACATCCCTCCTCACGAGTCCCCAGTAAAAACCTTGTCTGACATGCTTTAGTGTCTTTGAAACTGCAAAGTGACCAGACCCCAATGTCCCATGAGCAGCCCTTATGACCCCCTCACTCAAAGAACTGGACACCTCTTCTTGCCATCTCCCTTTCTTATTAGTAGGGCTCCTACACTCCATCCCGCAGCTGCAAGTCCCTAAATTTGGCCCATAAGCTCTTCATAGGGAGTGAAAGCTTGGCCACTTCTTCCCAAGGAGGTCGCTGCTGTGTTTGAACCACTGAATAACAGGCTGCATGTCTACATCTTCTCCCAACAGTTGTCTCCACTATGCTAGGCCCACTGTCTCCATCGCTAAATACCCCGAACTCCAACTCTTTGTCCCGAGCCTCTCAATCCATCATGCCACTTGGCTCTCTGGCTCTTTGAAAGACATGAGACATTCTTTACATCCTTTCTCTGTACGGAGACAACGATGTAAATAATAATTTAATGAAAAACCTAAACAAAAGACACACACACATGACGGTCAGCTGCCCATCACTATCTGTCGCACCACCATCCGCAGTCAGCCTTTATCCCTCTTGGAGGCTTAATTAGCCTGATAAGGGACCAGGTGTGTATAATCACGACCCGGCCCTGCCCTCCATCCTGTCACATTCCCCCCTTGTTCTTTCAGGCTGGGGAGCCCCTGGCATGATATACCCCCCCTTTCCCTGGGGGAGGGTGTGCCCTAAGCCCCATCTGCTGGCAGGTCATCTCTGCCTTCCTGAATCTGGGAGGGGACAGGAAACAAAACTAATTAAAATATGGTAAATTATTTACTGTAAATTTTAAAAGAGAGGGAAAAGGCCAACACGGAGTGGCAGTGAGAGAGAGAGAGAGAGGAGAGGGAGATGAAAAAAAAACACTTACTCGCCAGTCCACCCTCTAATGGACGACAGCCGCACTTCCCTGGGTGGGTCGGAGGCAGTCCTCCAGCCCCTGGTGGTATTTCAGCGGCTGGTAGGGGACTCCTCTGCCCCTAGCAGCGGCCCTGACCACTCCAGGTGTTCCCCTGGCGGTCGGCAGCTGTTCCTTTGGGGTGGATGGTAGTGGCAAGAACTCTACTACGCCGTATCCCTCCTCCTTCCCGGGTCTATGGCACCAGTGTAAAGGGGTTCAATGGAAAAGGAGGAGGCGAGAACCGGCTTGACAATATTTATAAAAATGTAATGAAAAACTTAAACAAAAGACACAAACACACACATGATGATCAGCTGCCCGTAAATGATCTCTCTCTGTCGCACCACCATCCGCAGTCTGCCTTTATCCCTCTTGGAGGCTTAATTAGCCTGACAAGGGACCAGGTGTGTATAACCAAGACCCGGCCCCACCCTCTGCCCTGTCACAGATGCTAAGCCTAAGAAGCTTTTGAGCTGCTGCCTGGTTGTGGGCATAGGCCAGTAGCTAACAGCCTGCAGCTTTTCCTCCAGCATGCAAATCCCCTGTCCCCAGCTTGTGCCCCAAAAATGTCACTTCCCTCCTAAAAACATTACATTTGTCTGGATGCATCTTCAAACCAGACTTGCGCACCCTATCCAGCACATGTCTGAGTGCCTCAAGCGTTGCCTGGAAAGAGCTGCCATGGACCAGGATGTCATCCAGGTATGGAGTGGTGGCGGCCTAATGGGCTAAAGCACATAACTGTTAATAAGAAGGTCGCTGGTTCGATCCCCACAGCCACCACCATTGTGTCCTTGAGCAAGGCACTCAAATCCAGGTTGCTCCAGGGGGATTGTCCCTGTAATAAGTGCACTGAAGTCACTTTGTATAAAAGTGTCTGCTTTTTTAAATGTAAACCAAACATTCTGTCAGAAGAATACCCGACAACACCCAGTCCATCAGCCTAGCAATGGTGGCAGGTGCATTGCAGAGGCCAAAGCAGAGAAACTTAAACTACCATAACCCCTACTGGGGCAAAAAGCAGTCTTTGACCTAGCATTTGGGGAAAGCAGCACTTGCCAATAGCCACTGCGCAGGTCCAATGAGGTGAACCATGATGACCCAGCCACCAAGTTCAGTGACTCATCCACAGGGGGGATAGAGTACGAGTCTTTCCGGGTCACCTCATTAAGGTGCCTATAGTCAACGCAAAACCTCTATTGCCAAACCTTCTTAGGGACCATGATCACCAGCGCCCACATGCACTCTCAATAATCCCCGCCTGCTGCATGTCAAACAAGGCCTCATCAACATCCCCATGGTGGGTAAAAGGAAGTCTCCGGGGCCGCAGCTTAATTGGTGTGGCATCCCCGGTGTCAATGGCATGCAGCACTAACTTTGTTCGCCCCACATCCCCCTCTCTTAAAGAAAAACACACTTGATGGGGGCCTGGGTAGCTCAGCGAGTAAAGACACTGACTACCACAACTGGATTTTGTGAGTTCAAATCCCAGGGCATGCTGAGTGACTCCAGCCAGGTCTCCTAAGCAACTAAATTGATTGGGAGTTTACAGTCACATGAGGTAACTTCATTGTGGTTGCTATAATGTGGTTTGCTCTTGGTGGGGCATGTGGTGAGTTGTGCGTGGATGCCGTGGTGATGTCGTGAAGCCTCCACGCGCATTGTGTCTCTGCGGTAATGTGCTCAACAAGCCATGTGATAAGATGTGTGGTTTGACAATGTTAGACGTGGAGGCAACCCAGATATATCCACCCCCCCCCCCTTTTTGGAAATTGGGCATTCCTAATTGGGGTGAAAAAGGGGACAAAATCAAAAACAACAAAAAAGAAAACACTCTTGGAATTCCACCAACAAATCCCAGAGCTGCCCCTGCTGACTCTGATCCAAGCCCTCACAATTTCTCAGCCACATCCCCCTCATAGCAACCAACACCACCTCCTCCCTACTGAGGGGGGCACATCCTCCTGCACATACCTGGGCTGTGTGGTCACACAAGCAATCAGATGAGCTGCTGGGTGAGGGAGTGGGGAAGCCACCAACTAGTGGTGAGCTAGAGTCAACACTGCAGGTGAAATACTGTTTTCCCCCCCATAGTTAATGCCAACTTCCCCTTCCCCTTTATCGGTGCAAGTTCGCCTGTTACCGTGTGAAGCCGGACAGTGGTGGGTTCCAGCTCTGTACTGTCTGGAACTACATCTGGTCTCACCACTGTCACTGTGGCCCACGTATCTATCAGTGCTGAACAAGGATTGTTCCACCCAGATTGGCACATGACAAAAATCACTAACACATGTTCATCCTACAACAATCACAGACTCCTTCAACCCACATTTTCTCTCCCCCAACAGTCCTTGATCCCCTTCTCTTTGCCCATCTTGAGAGACTTTTGGGGTCCGCATGGCCCCAATCTTGTGGACCCCGCCCCGTATCCCTAGTTCCCAGCTAGCTTAGGGCACTGACAAACTAATTGTCCAGACTGTCCACAACCCCAACAAACCCTTAGTTGCGTGCAAGGCCACTGGTTTAGTTGCAGTGACATGGCCCGAATCAGTTCAGTAATCTCAGAGACCCAGGCTGGTCTCTTGCTTGTAGGGTTTGGGGATTAGCCAGCTGTGTCTGCATGCAAAGCTCAATAGGGGTGAGCGGATGGATGAACTGGTTTCTTGCCAGCTCCCCTTGTACCGATGGGGGCATGTGGGCGTATGCTCACCAAATCCAATTTTTTATATAATTTGCCAGGACTTGCAGCTGCTCTCCTGGCTGGCTGCTCCTGTTATTCAGTTCTGAACACAGAAGCCCTGGCTGCACAAATTGTCCAAAATGTCTCTGTAGCACCCTGATGAGTGCCTGATAATCATGTCTATCTTCAAGGTTAAGTAGTAACAAACAGTTCAGAGCATCCACTGTAAGGCACATCGCCAATTCAAGAGCTTTGTCGTCCTCTGACCAGCCTCCAGCATGAGCATGAAATGCTTCTCAGTCAGCTTTACCTGAGAATTTTGGAGTCTTAACAGCCACCGGAGCCGCGGCACCCTGGGCGACGGCATATGTGTTTACATCTGAAGACAGTGCGGCTCCGTGGGCACCATCAGCTTTGTTGGCCATCTTTGGGCAATTCCGGCGTCTCCCGGCTCAGGCAATGGAAACCCAGCATTAGCGGTCATTCTCCTTGTAGCCTCCCTCATGCGAGCCCTCTGTGATTCCAGTCATTCTCTGCCCACAGCAAAATGATCTGCCACCCACGCCGAAGTGCCCAGAGCCTCGCGAAACATCCCATTTGTATTCGGCTCAGATTTAATTTTCTTCTTGCTCTGCTCCCACATAGTGCCACCATGATGCTTTCACCAGGAATCACGCAAACCTGTCAAGATCACTCATTTACTTCTGACATCAATGTAGTGTTCACAGGAAGCACTCTGAGACTCAAATTTGCTACTGAATTTATTAACATGGGGACCTGTGTGGGCAATGCCTTTGCCTTAAACTTGTTGGTGAGAACTGTGCACTAAAACTCACGCACACCCCCTTTTATAACCCTTGTACGCCCCACCTCCCAAGAGGACCCAAGAAAACTCTTAAACAGCTATAGTCTGAGACCAAACACTTATCCATTCCTACATTTTACTCACATCCAGCAGGAACTCAATCAGTGTATCTGCAGAAAGCTCTCCATCAAACTCAATCACTCTTTCATCTTTAAACACATAGATGCTTCCCTCCTCCTCCAGACCTAATGAACAAACACCAAGGGTCTAGTGTGTATGTGCATGGTTGACCTCAAAGATACAGACTGTGCAGTCTTTATCCCAAGAAAAACGTATGTATATTTTTCAGCTTAAACAACTTTTGAATAGAATTAGAGTGAAGCGCCTTACCAAGCCTTTTGGCCACCTTGGCATCTTTATGTGAATCTACCATACCAAAACCAATATCCTTGTCCTCCAGAACTTGAGCTGCAAGCTAGTGATACATGACAAAAACACAAAAGAAGATTAATTTAGCAAGAAAAAAGGCCTTGTTTGTTTGTTTGTTTGTTGTTTTATTGATCTATTGTTCTATTCAGAGGTATATATGACACAGTAAGACATGGCATATGACACTAAAGGGGAGATAACTGTTCAAGCCACTGATGTATATAAATGAGGCAGAATGGGGCAACATTACCACAGTACAACTAAAGGTGGAGGCTTGACATTACCACAGTACAACTAAAGGTGGAGGCTTTTTTATATCAACTTCTGATTGAACAGATCTATATCTACTATAAATGTATATAGTCAAAGCCCTAGTCCTTAATTAGCTGGTTCACAATAAGCAAAGCCCAGCTTTGCAGAGATATTCTCAGACTTTAAAAGACTTTAAAAGCCTTTGTCAGATTCTAAATCTCTCAGCCTTCACATTTAACATCAGCAATGCTCTAGACACAAAATGAGAAAGTACAGGCTGGCACCATCAATTTGACATTTGTGTATACCATACACTTTATTTGGAGCAATCAGCAAAAGCAACAGTTTATTGAGCACAAGAATCAGTAATAAGATAATACTGATTAATCATAATTTTATCACTCCAGAGAATAGAGAGAATTCATGTGATTTGATATCTTGGTTTGATATCATAATTAATTTAAAATGACAATTTATACAGTATCTGTGTTATTAAATGCCAGCTTTAATTGGAAGGACATTTATGTAATTTCAGTCCCGTTTATTCTCATTTTACAAGATGAAATTTAGCATGACAATGAAGTGACCTGATAGTAATCAATTGTATTTCTATGTATGCATTTCTTTAACAGTGTCAACAATGCAGTATACCCACTTTATTGTACAATACAAAATAACGGTTTTTTTATTTATCTGCTTTCTAGTAATCCATTATTTCCTCTTCCCTCTTTAACTCCCCTCCTATCTGGTCTTACCTCCAGAACAATCTCCCTCATGTGAAACTGCTGCTGGAGCTCCTTATCTGAAGGCAGGCGTTCATGGTAAAGCAAACACATCATGTCGAACTTTTTAAGCGCTTTCTTATAGTTCCTCTCATTCACATCAAGGACTCGTTCCTTGCCATCAAAATTGGGGAATTCCAGGCCCTCTTCTATAGAGGAGTGAGAGAGAAAACCCAACCAGAAAGGCAAGAGAAGCCAGACGGACAGCATTATAGGAATGATGATTAAACAGGTGAATGAGATGAAAATTCTGAGGATAAGAGTCCAGGTGAGATCCTGCAGCACAGTAGGTTTAACCACCAAAATGAGACACAAAGTGCCGTTCTTCCGTTCTGTACTGTCCAGTTACAAATATTAGATGTATCACTTGAGATGTGCTTTACCAGACGACAAACACACTGTGCTCTCTCTCTTTCTCTGTCTACCAGTTCACTCTGTACCAATTCAATCTTCCTTTTTTAGTCAAAGACATGATAGGATTATAAGAATTTGATTGACATTCCTGAGTATTCCCCTGGTGAATGTAGGCCTCTTTAAGTGACCCAGTAATTTGAAAGCTAAAAATAATTGAGGAGCAAAGGAAAAAAAGGATAGAGCTGGGAATAACTCTAAAAATCACTTAACTTGTAGATGATGTAGACTGAATTAGAATATGTGGGTGATTTTAAAACAAATTAGAATAAGACATGCAATAGGCCAAAAGGATATATGGAATAGGCAATATTAATATTTCAGCATAATAATAAATAAATAACTTTTTGTCTTTACAATTTTAAACTTGCCCTAGTTATCGGAATGTTTATAGATGACAACTCTATTATGTTATATTGATTCAGTGGCAGATCCTAGCATAAATGATATAGGCAGCCTCCCAGCCCCAACACAGAGGAGTGCTGGGTGTCCAATGCCACATGCTGAGCTAAAGGAACTGGAATTTTTCAATTAATTCCAACAGGAGCCAAACGCCGGCTTGCGAGGTGGATTCTCATTGGAATTAATTGAAAATGCCCTCTTTGCTCATGCCAGTGGACAAGTACTTTTTTGTATTTTTATTTAATATATTTTGTGTGTTAAAATATCTGTAAATAGTATTGAAATAAAAAAGTTTTGAACTGTTAAATATCAACATTTTTTGTGTCCTTTTTTGTGGTTGGGGGTGTGGGGGATGCATCAGATCTCGCCTAGGGCAGGGGTTTTCAAACTAGGGGTTCACAAGGGGGTGTTAGCGGGTCCATGGAAAATTTCAGAGAAACAAAATGTCTACATTATTTGACATTATTACTGTTTCAATTATAGCAATTATTTTATTCTATCGACAGCCATTGCTTTAAACATTAAGAAATAAAAACAAACCTGCATAGAATTTAATTTATTATCAAAAAACATTTTGTATTTGTAAGAAATGTACTTTACTTTAAGGCTGTCAGGATCCTGTCACTTTGTCAGTCATGTTAATTGTTGGGACAGGATCCTGACACCTATGTCTTGTGTGTTTGTGAGTGGCTGTGCACATGCCTGTTCTGATTTTTCATTGCCATGTACACTCATGTCTGTTTGGTATTGTATGTTTGCTCATGGCTTTGTGCTTGTCTTGTCATGTACGTCCTGACTCCACCTCCTCGTTCCCTAATCACTCTCCCTCATTCCTTGTTATGTTAATTAGTTTCACCTGTTCCTCATGTGTGTTCCTTCTATATATTGTTCCCTCTTTCCTCATGTCTCTGCCAGATTGTTGTGTGTTCATGAGTTGCCAGTCTGTGTTTTCAGTCGGTTCCTGTACTCCTCGGTCAGTCCTAGTTTTTACTTTGATTTATCCTGTTTGTGTTATTTTCTCCCTTGCGAGGGTGTTTGTTTCTGTTTTTTCATTATTTAAAATAAATCCCATTTTCACTTGCCTCCTGCATTTGGTTCCTGCCTCAACAATTCACAATTTAAAAATCTGGCAATTTTTTGGCAATATTGGGACCTGGAGGACCACTTCTGTCAGCTTGCAGAGGTGGAAGTCCTTCTCAGGCAATTGAACTCCCAAGTCTGAAACTCCTCTCTCCCCATGCCCTGCCTTCCCCTGGCTCTTTGCAGGCTTCTCGCCAACATAGGAAGAATTTTGGTGCAGACCACCAGGAGGTGGCCAAGCCCGTGGCTATTGAGGAACCCATCCAGTCACCCACGACTGTCAACAAACCTGACTAGTTTCCTGCTGACTTCCAGGAGGCGTCCGAGACCACTGATGACTGCCAGTAGGCGGAGGAACGTGCGGCTGTTGCCGAACCTGTCCAGTTCCCTGCTGACCGCCAGGAGGCGGCTGAGCTCGCTGTTGACTGCAAGGTGGCAGAGTCATCCGTGGCCATCGAAGCTGTCCAGTTCCCTGTTGACCAAAAGGAGGCAGAGGAACCCACAGCTCATCCCTGTCCTCGAGCCTCCTCTCAGGCCGACAGACCCCACCCACTTCCTCGAGCCTACCCACAGGCCGCCGGACCACGGGCCCTTTTGGAAGCCAAAAGTGTGTGTGTGTGTGTGTGTGTGTGTGTGTGTGTGTGTGTGTGTGTGTGTGTGTGTGTGTGTGTGTGTGTGTGTGTGTGTGTGTGTGTGTGTGTGTGTGTGTGTGTGTGTGAGCGTGTATTTATCACTTTGTGGGGACCAAATGTCCCCATAAGGATAGTAAAACCCGAAATTTTTGACCTTATGGGGACATTTTGTCGGTCCCCATGAGGAAAACAGCTTATAAATCATACTAAATTATGTTTTTTGAAAAGGTAAAAATGCAGAAAGTTTTCTGTGAGGGTTAGGTTTAGGGGTAGGGTTAGGTTTAGGGGATAGAATATATAGTTTGTACAGTATAAAAACCATTATGTCTATGGAAAGTCCCCATAAAACATGGAAACACAACATGTGTGTGTGTGTGTGTGTGTGTGTGTGTGTGTGTGTGTGTGTGTGTGTGTGTGTGTGTGTGTGTGTGTGTGTGTGTGTGTGTGTGTGTGTGTGTGTGTGTGTGTGTGTGTGTATCACTTTGTGGGGACCAAATGTCCCCATAAGGATAGTAAAACCCGAAATTTTTGACCTTGTGGGGACATTTTGTCGGTCCCCATGAGGAAAACAGCTTATAAATCATACTAAATTATGTTTTTTGAAAATGTAAAAATGCAGAACGTTTTCTGTGAGGGTTAGGTTTAGGGGATAGAATATAGAGTTTGTACAGTATAAAAACCATTATGTCTATGGAAAGTCCCCATAAAACATGGAAACCAAACGTGTGTGTGTGTTCCTTCTATATATGGTTCCCATTTTCCTCATGTCTCTGCCAGATTGATTTGTGTTCATGAGTTTGCCAGTCCATGTTTTCAGTCGGGTCAAGTAGTCCTTTGTCTTTATTTTGATGTATCATGTTTGTGTTATTTTCTCCCTTGTGAAAGTGTTTGTTTCTGTTTTTCATTATTTTAAATAAAGCCCTTTTTCACTTCCCTCCTGCGTTTGGGTCCTACCTCAACAATTCATGTCAAAAGTTATTTTGAAATTATACTTGTGAAAAGACCTATTCAATTTCTTTTTATTGAATTGAAAAAAAAAATCTTCCATACTGTACTTGAAACACTGTCAACTTAAGTAAATGTTTTGCATATAAAATTATACATTTTGCTTTAGCTCAATGCCACTAATAAAAGCCAATTATTACATTTTTAAACAAAATGTCTATAATAATGTTGACTTTTGTGTTTCCAAACAGGGTGTTCTTCGTAAGGGGTCCTTCATACTTGGGGGACCTTGGCATCAAAAAGTCTGAAAACCCCTGGCCTATGGCAGCAGTCACTTATTTCCAGGGGTTTCAGTACAGCGTAACAAATAAGACATCATGGAGTTGGGGTTCTCCTAATTCAGAATCTGCATAGGTCACCGATCATGCACAGTTCATGCTCCGTTTGTTGTTGCTAATAGCACCTGATGTTGAAATTGAATGTCAATTTAAGTCAATTAATTCAAAGTCATATGCTGAAATATCACACACTTGCATCATTTAAAGGAGTCTTACGTCATAAACATTTGACGTAACACACACTTTCAAAAAAGAAAACAAACTGTGTTAATAAATTAAGCAGTCAAGGTAAGAATGGATGAACTCACCAGAAACATAAATTCTCTGATCTTTCTCTATTCACCAAAAATATTTTTCACCCCAGATATCTGTTCATGTAATCCAATATAAATAAGTGTTGCACCTGCTTTCACTGATATTTGCCTCTTTCTTATTTACCTAAAATAAGGCGAGAACCGGCTTAATAATAAATAAATAATATTTTAATAATAAACTAATAAACCCCACCCTGTCACAACATGTAATTAGCTTCATTTATTATGTGAGTTTATAAAGTGACATCTGTCTGTGTTTACAGGGGTTTCATGTGAGCAGGGCCGGCCCAAGCCTTTATGGGGCCCTAAGCAGAATTTGATTTGGGGGCCCCTCGGTGCCACCAATATGACTGAATATTGTCAATGCTTGATTATTCGCACACAATATATCTAACACACCCCTTATCAATTTTATTAGTTGTAGCTGTGTTGCTTACAACATACCAATGTCTGCCTGGCATGATTTTACCCTTCTACTGTTTTAAATGTAACAGTAGCACACCTATATTTACCCAATCCTGTTGATCCGCTGTTACCAGTTTTGTGTACTTCCTAGAGAACAATTTGCAGCAGAAGCTGTAGACAGTATCATTTCTTTTTGAATAAGTGAGCAGCTCCACTTAAATTTTTTCCACATTAATTAACTTTCTGTAGGTGTAGAGGAATCTTCTGCCATCCGGTTTTTCAGGGAATGTGAAGTTTTCCTTTATAGGCAGTGGCACTCTGCTTACCAGATCGTTCCTTTCTGAGTCAGACAGGATAGATGACCACATCAGTGGATGCACGTGCTGGGTGTCACGAACCCCGCTCCTCTGCTTCTCCCCGCATCGTCTAGCACACACACACACACTCCCTCACTCCGCCCCCTCGAGCTTTTCACGCTCTTTTTGCTTGCTCGAGCCCTCACGCCCACTTTGCTCCTTCTCGCTCACATGCTCATAGGCAATCTCCCTTCCTCGAGTTTCTCACGCGCTTCCAATCCTCCTGCACATTAGTTTCACCTGCACTCGTCTCATCACCTTTCATTGTTTACACCTGCACCTTCCCCTATATATATCACCACCCTTTCGCTGCACGGGGGTTGGTTATTGTATTTAGATTCCTGTGTCTTTGCCCCCGCTAGTCTCGTCTAGTTTTGACCCCCCTGTGATTCGTTACCCCTTAGCTTGCCAGCTCTCTTGTTCCCCTAGCTCCCCTGTTTAGTCCTTCCCGCTACTCACTTTGATTCCCCGGCTTTTGACCCTACGCTTCCCTCGACGACGATTCTCCCTCTGGATTTGCCCTTTGTACTTTTGCCTGCTTTGCTTTTATTTAATAAAGCAGTTTTTTCCCGACATTGTGACTGTCTCAACTTGTGTTCGCTACACTGGGAAGTGCTCCTCGCATGCAGAGGATGGACCTGATGAAAGATAAAAATAATAATAAAAGCTAGCCATGTTAGATGTCATATTAGAAGGTAATGCAACTGTCTGTCAAAAACAAAGGCATGGTTTATCCATATAAATATAATGATCTGGGATTGTTGAAAAATCATCATCAGCTGTAGCACTGGAACTTGGGGCAGGTGGCGTTGGTTGTGCCCCACGTCCAAAATATTTCAACAGTGCTCCTAGGGAAGTTTCATAAGAGTACATATTTGACAGAATATTTGACAAAATATGTTATTTTCTCAACACAAATTATTATACACAGCAGCAAGCCATCTGTACACCTAAACAACAATTCTTAATCTATAACTAGCTAATTGAGGCATAATGATATTGGAATATAATAGCAAAGACCCCAAAATGGTAGACTAATGTAAATAATGTTAAGTTGTTATCAGTACAAAGTTTATGGAACAGAAGCTTATTTTTATTACAAAAATATATACCCAGGAAAGAAGACAAAAACTTTAATCTAAAACTAGCAAAGTAGTATGTTGTACTAATAATATATTAAGATGTCAAGGCTATTTACGGATGATTAATCAAACTTTCCTAAAAAAGAAGATATGCTACATACGCTATGTTAACTAACTAGCCAGCTAATGTTAGCTCGTAACTTAGCCTAGCTACTTAACATACTTTTATCTTGCTGATTTTTCTCTTCCACTGTTTTCTTCTTTTTCCTTTTCTTTGCACCAGAGGATATGTCCATGTGCTGTTTTGCTGTCTGAATGTGCTTGCATCCTGCTTGCAGCCCGTTAACATAATATTGCATTTAATATTGCGTGTTTGTATAATTACCATTGTCCATTGACAGTATAATCACAGAAAAAAGAATATATATATATATATATATATATATATATATATATATATATATATATATATTTCATGTGCTCTTGGGGGCCCCCTGGTGGCCACCGGGGCCCTAAGCAGCCGCTTAGTTCGCTTATGCCTTGGGCCGGCTCTGCATGTGAGATACCTCTTCTGACTGAATTACATGTATATCAATTACAGTTTACAGTAAAGTTTACAGGGGTTTCATGTTAGAATAACATTTTATAGCTACAAAAGTCCTACTTAACTTTAATTAGCTCACAGACTTTACACAAATTCTAAGAGAATTACAACTAAAATCTGCAGTTAAACATTGGTTCTTACTTACTTTTTTCCACTGCTGTTAAGACATTCTAAGAAACAATCTGAAAACTAGGTGTTCATACTCAACTTTATTCAAATAGAAAGAACAAATGTTGAAAGCAGGCTGAATAAGTGAAGGCAGGACTTCAGCTTTTGATTTCTCAGGACATCATCTTCACAGGATCTTCTGATGTATCTCCCACACATCACCTTTCTTATGAGTGAATGTCACACTACATAGAGAGAACAATCATGAACTAGATATGTCAAGTATGTACAGACAAACTGATGTTGGCTTGACAATGGTAAAAAAAAGTGTTTCACTTCCCAATCCTGTAAAATTAGCCTAAAACGCCTAATCAAGGCATACCCAAAGTAAATTTAAAGCTGTTCTTGAACCTTTTGGAGTACTTGCATGGTCACATTTGAAAGGGGACACTCTGAAGTTTTTTCCCCAGCAGTCAGAATGACTGTAAGTGCTACTGATTTTGAGTAATAGAAGTTTGAACACAATGAAATAGAAATTTGTTTTTCCGCCTGAAATTTTGTTTTGCATACAGATGTCTTCAGATGACTATAACTTGTAGCTATTAGCTTGAGAACACAATGGGATCACAGCATGAAGCGTTACCTTGTCCAAATTAAACTTTTATAACAATACTATAAAAAATGAATATTTTACCCATGTTTTTCTAAGGGTACACCCAGGCGTTTTACAAAAGTGCTTTTGGATACTCCAAAAGGACCCTTTGGTAACCTAGGACAAAAAGGCTACTACTTTTGAACGCTTCAACGTACAGTCATAATTTTGGGCTCTAATGAAAGATGACTCTTAGAGCTATCATATTCCATATCCAGATCCACTATTAGTTTTGCTGACACAGAGTAACTGATGCATAAACACATTAGAGTGCCTTTTCCCTTCTTGAAACTAAACATTGTGCATATAAAAGAGTCAAAACTAGTGCTATGGTGGAAAATTTGTTTATATAAAAAATACACAACAAACTATTTACATGAATTTTTACACAAAGTATTTACAAACCATTATAAAATTGTACATGTTTCTAGCAACATGCCAGTCATTGTAGCAGTCACGTTTGGGTACAAAGCACAAAGGCACATCACAGGAGGAGTACTTCACTGGTGTCTTTGCATGACACTGCCTGCACTTCAGACGATCAGCAGTGCAAGATTTGGTGATGTGCAACGGCCTGTGATGTGCTCTTCGTGGAGCAGGAGATACGGGTCTGGCTGTGGAGTGAGACCCCAACTCTGCCAGCTCCTCAGCAAGGGTCTCTCTGAAAGCCTTCTGGTTCATAGGGACCTCTCCTTTACATGGGGCTCCTCTCTTGATGAGGTGCTGTCCTGCTGCTCCACTCTATGTGGCCGCTTGCTGAGTGGGGGAGAAGTATCCGGCTCCCAATCGCTTTCTGATTCACCAGATAATTGCCTACAGTGAAAATAAAGAAATAAATGTCATTTACAAAGCTAGACACAACTTTTCCATCTTTTCTGTATTCTATATATATATATCGTTTTTCTTTTCGAGTGTGTAAATATGTATTATTGTATGTATATTTACTGTAAATACTGTATACTTTGCCAATGTACTATGGAACAAATAGATTCACACCTCCCCCATGAATTCAGCATTGTAACAAAGAGACGAATCTCATATAAATATTTACAGTCAATATACAAAACATCTATATAGCATGTCAATAGATCTGAAACAAACAATGAACTAAAACCTCACACACGCACAAACAAATACAAAAACCTCCCACAAACAGTTCAAACACTCACTGAGGAAACACACGACAAAGGGTAATTACAAAATGTGTATTCATTATTCAAATTAAAGCTTATTTATGCAGAATATACAGTAATATATGTTATAAAACACAAGAAAACACTTACTTGTCCAGAGCAATGTCTCATCTCTCCATAAACATTTCCTCTGCCTCTGAATCATCCGTATTGTTTTCAGAAATTTAATCTCCAGACTCATCGTTTTCACAATGAATGCCTTCTTATATCACATCCTGGAGCGAAAATCCTGTCATATTTAAATCTCCAAATGTGTAAACAGTTCCAAAACAACACTCTTCAGCTTTTACGCACAGACGCACAAAACACTCGGTAATGGCAAGACAACTTTGCGCACACACATTACAGAACCATGCTCTAATTTTCCCACTAAAACCGCATATCACTGTTTTCAGAGTTTCATTGGCTATACGATGCGCCAGTCATTCACACTCTCGGCTGTAATTGGTTTGATCAGGAAACAAAGGAAAGGGGGGCCCTTACATTCGACACAGACCGTGTCGACACAGACTGTGGTTGGCTATTGAAGGCTTTGGACAGGACATGGAAGCTCCTATTGGGTCAAATGAGGTGTCAATCGAAAGGTCAGAGTGCAGCATCCATTTTGATACCGGATATAGGAAATGTTTACATCTGAACTGAAGTTATTACCGATAATATTTGAAAGATTAGGCACAGCTGCCAGGTGCTTTGAAATGATGCAACAAGAGTCTGTGGATGTTTTATTGATGTAATAATGTGATTTGGACTAAACATTTTTCTTGATTTGATCGTTTGGACATTTGACAATGAAACAACACCATTTTTGTCGGGAAGTTATGGATCAGTGGACTACTATGAGGCTTCATAGGTGAGTTGCCTAAATTTTGTTGTTGTTTGTTTATATGTTGGTGGTCTGACAAAGATATAGATTGTACCTACTGTTGTGATTGTATCTTAAAATGGTTTATATCAATAGAAAATCAAGAAATGTAGCTTTCCAAAGATATGTGGCATGTGTACCAATGTACACACAGCAGTTTTGTGCTTCGCATACTTTTATTTTGTACATTTAATGGCCCGACCGCGGGCTGTCTCAGTCCATAATGTTAAAAAGCTTGGGGTTTGAAGGATTCACAGATCTTACAGTGAAACAGATATACAGATTGATAGACGGTTGCTAAGGTGTTCCATCTGTTTACTACACTGCTACTGTTAGTTTAAAGTTTAGAGTGAGTAGTAGGTAGAGACCAGGGTGTTATTGGATAGAGTTATTGATAAAGTGAGAAAGATAGACAAACAAAATACAGATGTAGACAGATAGACAGACATAGAGAGAAACATATAAAGAGAGATATACAGATATAGATAGATGGAGAGATAGAGAAATAGATTGGAGACTCCAATCTCAATCTCCATCTCAACAGCACAAATAAGTATGTGTTGAAAATCAAAGGTTTGTGAGAAATAGAAATATTGTAGCTTGGTCATATACTTGTTTGAAAGTAAGTGGCTTTCTTTGAGAAACATAGTCTGCATATTTACAGGCAAAAACACCAGTAATTTCCAATCACCTGTTTGGGAATTGCCTAAACACACAATTACAAGTACAGTTAGCATAAAAGGACACAATTTGAAGAATATCTGTACAATTTATTACATGGTGGTATGCGTACATTGGTTCTCATTCGGCCGATGGTCCATCTGGAAGCCTCCAAGATGCAGACTTCTTGACCTTGCATTTGTCCATGAGGTACTTCCTGTTAATTAATCGCACATGAGACATGCATACATGCCTTCAAAGCAGTTTGATGATGAAACCAAAGTTGCAAGAGACATTAAAAGACAATTACGTGCTCAAGCTGACACCTCTGACAGGGCTTCAGACCAAGGACTCTATTTGTACGGTGCGGCGGTAGTGAATCAGCGCCAACTGTCGAGCATGTCGGCAATGCTGGGAAAGGTAGTTGCTAACTTGGAGGATCTTGCTGTAATATGTCAATCAATCACTGCCATGGAGATTAAATTCTCTGAGTTGGTTAGAAGATTGGGGGACACTGGGAAGAGGGTTTTGATGTGCTGACATCTGAAGGCGAAATCCAGTCATATGGCTACCGGAAATCCGGGAACTATAAAAGACACGAACGCACCCGAGGGGCGGGGCCTTTGGTTTGTAAACTTGAACTTGTGCGTTTGGTATTGTCTGTTATGCTTGCTTTGCTCGATTTCAATTTTTATATTTTATTAAGCTCTGTTAATGCTTAATTTGTCATGTGAGAACACGTTATTTTGCCATCCCATTTTTCCTTATTTCACTATTTTGAGAGCGGTAACGCTGTGTTTTGAGATGGAAAGGAAAGAGGGACAGGTAAGATGTCACGTGACGTACGTCGCACACATTTAGGTTTATGATTTGTTTAAACACACCAGGTTTAGGGGGCATGTGCCATTCGTTGTAATTTTTGTTTTGATAGGTAAGGTAGCGAAGTATATGACGTCTCGGGCGTCGAAGACTTTTTCTTTTTACATTTTACCTTTGGTATTAGTTAGATTAGTTGAAAGTGGGTTAGAAAGATTCTTTTTGTTTTATTCGTTTTTTTGAGTTGGCACTGTCCAATTATTCCCTTTTTCCTTCCCAGGTCTGGGATAATTATAAGAATTTGCCAGTTTGTCTATGGTTTCTTTTATTGATTGTAAATAATAACTAATTTTTTCAATTGTTTTCTTTTATATATCTATATATATATATATATATATATATATATATATATATATATATATATATATATATATATATATATATGTTTATATATAGATATCTTTCAGCAAGTTGTAACACATAATAAATGTGTTCAAACGTTCTGCTGCCTTCGGGGTTCACTTACTTTCCCAGTGTTCTAATAGCAAGTATTGTTGACGGGTGACATAATGTTCCCCTTCTAACTTCCTAGACTTTTTAAAAACAGTGAAGGGTCGTAACAAATGCGTTTGGAAAAAGTTGGAAGATATGGAGAATTGCAATCTGCAAAACAAGGTCCAAATTGTTGGGATTCCTGAGATCGAAGAAGGCAGAGATATGGTGAAATTCCTAGACAAGCTCTTCCTGAGTCTGTTCGACATAACAGGCCATAAGCCGGAAATTGAGCGAGCTCACAGAGCTCAGAGATCCGATGAGGGAGACAGGCCCCGATAAATTCTGGACAAATTTCTGAGATCATCAGAAAAAGATCTTGTTAAGTGAGGAGAGGAGTAAAGGAAGGCTTTCTTGGAAGAACCACAGCATTTTATTCTTCCCAAACCTTGTGAATTCAACAAGAGAGAAACGTGATTGATTCAAGGAATGCAAGAAACTCTTACATCAATTAAAGAATAGATGTTAAGGATGGCAGTAAAACATTTACATGCCCACAGCAAGCATTGTCATAAAGTCAACAGAATAAGTAAGTTATTGTGTGATGCTCTTGATACAGCCTAGTGAACCTGACTCTCTGAACATTCACTTGATCGTCTGAGGAAACTGGGTGCCTTCGTTTCTTTTCGTGTTGGTCCTGCCTAGCGGCTGAAGTTTGTTTTGTAGAGTATCACTCCTTTTGTAGAGTATCACTCCTTCAAAACAAATTTTGCACTGATGTTTCTGGCCAAATTGAGAATAGATGCTAAGGATGGCCGTAAAACATTTACATGCCTACAGCAAGCATTGTCCTTCATAAAGTCAATGGCATGAGTAAGTTATTATGTGATGCTCTTGATACAGCCGAGTGGACTCACTAAAAATTCACTTGACTGTCCGAGGAACTGGGTGACTTTTTTGTTGGTTCTGCCAAGCAGCTGGAGTTTGTTTTGTGGAATAACACTCCATAGGGACAGTTTGTGGATGTACATTTACATTTACATTTATGCATTTGGCAGACGCTTTTATCCAAAGCGACTTACAGTGTACTTATGACAGGGACAATCCCCCCGGAGCAACCTGGAGTTAAGTGTCTTGCTCAAGGACACAACGGTGGTGGCCGTGGGTATCAAACCAGCGACCTTCTGATCAACAGTTATGTGCTTTAGCCCACTACGCCACCACCACTTCAGATGTACTGTATCGGCACATTCTTTCTCCCCAGTATGGAATACCCAATTCCCAGTGCACTCTAAGTCCTTGTGGTGGCGTAGTGGCTCACCTCAATCCGGGTTACAGAGGACGAATCTCAGTTGCCTCTGTGTCGGAGACCGTCAATCTGCTTATCACGTGTCAATCATCTTATCATGTGGCTTGTTTAGTGCATTACAGCAGAGACATAGTGTGTGGAGGCTTCACGCTATTCTCCGCGGCATGCACCACAACTCACCACGTGCCGCACCGAGAGCAAATCACATTATAGTGACCACGAGGAGGCTACCTCATGTGACTCTACCCTCCTAGCATCTTTACTCACTGAGCTAACCAGGCCCCCATATCTGCATGTTCTTTATGCTTATGCCTCCTATTGGATGGAGTTTTTTTTTGTGGAATATTTCTTGCAAATCATTAGAGTGATTGGGGTATATATTTCACTCATGTAATGGTCGAACGTGCTGACTCACTGAACATTTGTTTGGCTGCCCGAGGAAACTGAATGGCTTTTTTATGTGCTGGTTCCGCTAGCGGCTGGAGTATATTTTGTGGAAGAACACACCTTCGGGATGGTTACATGGATTAATCAACATGTTCTTTGTGCTTATGCCTCATATTGGAAGGAGTTCGTTTTAAGATTCATTTCTGTTGTGTTATTCTGTCTCACAAAATTTTTATAGAATCACTGGACTTGAGCAAGCTGACTGTAAAGTTGTGTCAGGGGCATACATGGACTGTTTGTGTTTAGAAGGATGGATGCCAGTTGGCACTGTTGTGTGTGGGGTAATGCACACATTTTTATTTTTTCTGTTTTCTTTTGTTCATGGGGAAGTTCAGGGATTGTTTGTTGCTCTAATGTTGGAATGTGGTCTTCATAATTTTGTTTTTGACACACAATCTATTTTTTCTAATATGTCAAATGTTAATATGAGTGGATTGTCTACGTGGAATGTAAATGGGTTGGGGCACCCCATAAAAAGAAGGATGGTTATTTATTTTCTTAAACATAAGAAATATCATATAGTGTTTCTTCAAGAAATGCATCTTTCCCCTCAGGAAGCAGAACATTTTAGGAGGATATGGGGTGGACATGTTTTATTTAGTGGCTCAAGTAAGAGCAGGGGAGTCATTACAATGATAAGTAAACATCTACAATTCAAATGCCTCAAACAGACTAAAGATAAATTAGGAATTTATTCCTAATTTATTCCTAGATAAATTTTCATTATTGTTTTAGCAGAAATTCAGGTGCAAAGGTTGATTTTGGCTAATATTTAAGCACCTAATGCTGATGATCAGGGCTATTTTATAGATCTTGAAGGGATGTTTCAAGCTGCTGGCACCCTACCCCCCATGATATAATGTTGGGAAGAGACTTTTGATAGACTCAGTCTTGATCATAGTGAAGCAAAAATTTGTAAGCCCCCTATAGCAACATTGACACTTCACAGGATGTGTAAAAATCTTGGTCTTACAGATATTTGGAGACTTTTGCACCCATGCGTCCATAAGATTTATTCTAGAATAGATTTTTTTTAATATATAAGTCCTTCATTTCATCTGTTGTTTATTGCTCAATTTGAAACATTTTAGTCTCAGATCATGCCCTGGTGAATTAAGAGGTGTTGGCACATAGAGAGAAAAGGAAATCATATAGTCGGTGCTTTATTGTATACCTTTTGCAAAATCCTGAATTCCAACAAATGATAAAGGCTGAAATCAATGTCTATATGGAGACCAACTTGTCCTCAGTATCCTCTGTGAGCATGGCAGGGAGTCACTTAAGACGGTTCTTAGGGTTCCGATTATACAGTATGCCTCATTCATCAAAAGCACAAGAACTCGTGGAGTTGGAAGAGATTATTAAAAGTGCAGAGGCAGGGCTGAAGCACCCAATGTCATCTGATGGCCTCAAAGAATTGACCCGATTGAAATACAGAGATAATACTATTTTGTCGTGGAAGGTGAAGTTTTGGCTATTCAGGGCAAGACAGTCATATTTTGAGTGAGGGGACATAGCAGGGAAGCTTTTGGTTAGATATATAATGCAGAGAGTGTCTTTTTCTACCATTCCCTCAGTGAAATCTGCTGGTGGTGAAATATTTACCTCAGCCATTGATATTAATACTGCTTTTAAAGAATTCTATCTTGATCTTTATAGTTCCATGTCTCTGTCTACTGATGAAGACATTAGACACTTTGTGGATCCATTAGAACTCCCTAAATTGCAGAATGAGAAAAAAATTATCTTGATTCTGAGAAAACCTTGGATAAACATGGCGAGGTAATTAAGGCCTTGCCTGTAGGTAAGGCTGTAGGGCCAGGTGGTTTTGCTGCTGAATTTTTTAGATCTTATGCTACAGAATTGGCTCCACTTTTATTAGAAGTTTATACAGAATCATTCAAGAATGGAAAGCTTCCACCAACCATGACACAAGCCCAAATCAGTATGATTCTTAAAAAGGACAAAGATCCAAGCGAGTGTAAAAGTTACCATCCAATTTCCCTGATCCAGCTAGATGTAAAAATATTTTCAAAAATTCTGGCTTATCTATTAAGTTATGACAACTCTTGTACATATAGATCAGGTGGGGTTTATTCGAGGCCGCAGTTCTTCTGATAACATTAGGCGTTTCATTAATATCATGTGGTCAGTGGTGAATGACCAGACTCCAGTCGCGGCCATCTCACTTGATGCCGAAAAGGCGTTTGATATGATAGAATGGGATTCTCTTTTTACGATTTTGGAAATATATGGACTCGAGAATACTTTTATTGGATGTATTGTTACTAGGGCTGTCAATCAATTACAATTTTTAATTGAATTAATTAAATGGTGTCCCGATTAATTAATCGCAATTAATCACACATACAAATATTTGCTGAGAAAGCCCCTCATATAACAATAATTCAATATATAATGATTTACATATACATGTATATATATATATATATACATATAATAAAAACATATTCAGATAATTAAAGTGCATTACATTCTTGTAGCAGAAGAGTTTAATCATTGATATGACCATTCAAAAAGTGGCTTTAGAATACAATGTTTTGTTTATTACCATATTACTGATCATTCATTGGCATACAGTCAATCATTGGCATACAGTTCACAGCAATCCATTTCACAAGTGAATTTGTCAATCAGTTGGAGATTTATTATGAGGGCTTGATTAAGGACACCGTCAATGTACACCTGCATCAGACATTAAAATTTTTTTTATTGAAACAAGCCAGGGGTATACATAGTACACAATACTACAGATATATTTTACAATAATGCCAAGACATTATATTCATTACATAGTGTAATGGTTTTCAATGCTTTGGAGTTGTTGGAGGTACAAAGAGTATTTAAATAATATTTTAAGTCTTTACAAAAAAGTTCAAATACGGGCTTTATAGACATAAATTTACACTTATGTATAAAAAAACTTGGCAAGAAAAATAAACAGATTAATCAGAAAATATCAACTTAAGTAATCAAAAATGTGAAAACCAAATAAAACATCTTTATAAAGTAAAGAAAAACTAGTTAAAATAAAGGTACGTACAAACAAGCAATATTTTCTCGAAAATACATTCCCAAAAAATGTGAGGGGCAGATTCATCTACAGCATTACAGAAGGAGCAAAGTGGATCTATTTCAGGGAGCATGTTTCTTAAATAAAGATTGACTGGGTAAAAACGGTGTAACAGTTTAAAGGACACCTCCTTAACCTTGTTGGTAATTAAATATTTGTGAGGTAAAGACCATACGACCTGCGTCAGACATGCTTGTGTCGCGTCTCGGGTGTGTTGCGTCATAAATTTGAATTTTTTAGGTCACTGTGTCAAGTTAAATATAGTTTAATATTCAATCTTTAAACACATCTTGAGATCCCTTGGTTCGCACGTTTATGTTGTGTGTCCGCTGAAGAGTTGTTAACGTTCTGTTCACTGTATTAAACTGCGCATTGCTCACACAGCTGAAATTTAACTTACTGCCCTCTGGAGTAAACAGGTGGTACTACATGCTTGAATCTCCCAGGAAAGCATTGTGATTAAATGCTTAAATTTTTTTAAAGCGTTATTTTTTGTAAAATTAATTGCACAATATTAACAAAACACACAGATTAATTTCAGATTATTTTACTCTGGATAGGGGCACCTGGCAGGGTTGCCAAAGAGGGCATTAAGAATTTGGGCATTTTTTTTATCAGCAAATTTGTGTGATGTGGGCCGGTGGGTTTCATTACATTTATCTATGATTGGGAAGGTTAAAGTTATTAAAATGAATTGTATTCCAAAATACAACTACCTGTTATAATCTCTCCCTGTAGATGTCCCCCTCTCTTATTTCATGCAATTTGATAGCATATCAAAGTCCTTCATTTGGAATAATAAGCATCCTAGATTGCATTTTAATAAGTTACATAGGCTGATATAACTACCTGTTATAATCTCTCCCTGTAGATGCTCCCCTCTCTTATTTCAAGCAATTTGATAGCATAGCAAAGTCCTTCATTTGGAATTATAAACATCCTAGATTGCATTTTCATAAGTTACATAGGCTGATTGACAAAGGTGGGCTAGGCTTACCTAAGATTTTGCTTTATTATTATGCATTTGGTCTCAGACATTTGGCTCATTGTCGCTTCAACCTGAAAGAGCCCCTCCCTGGTTTTGTATTGAAAAAGAAATTCTTGCCCCTCTTTTTCCATTGCAAAGCCTTTCTATCAAACTAATCTGAGAAGTTGTTACACCATGTTATCTCACATTTGCACTCAGTATGTACAAAAGTGTCCAGAGTGTATAATTCTGACATTTATTTAAATGTTGCCTCAAACATATGGCTGTGACCTCTGTGACCTGTATGAGAGTGGAGTGTTGAGATCCTTTGAAGATTTGGTTCAATGTTTTGGGATTCCCAGATCGCAGTTCTATAGGTATTTATACATTATACATCATATATTATGTTTCTGGGAGTAGCACACACCCCCCTAAAGTGGCAGATACTCTGGGAGAGGTGATTACTGCTTTTGAAAAAGGTCACGAGGCATCAGTGTATTACTCCCTGCTAATTCAGAGTCTGGGGAATGGAGCTTTAAATTCTCTCAAGAGATTATGGTAGAAAGATTTAAATTTGGTATTGGAGGAGGGAGTGTGGGCAAGGATTCTGTATCAAGAGATGCAATTCAAGATTTTACTTCTATTCTATTGGACTCCCTTTAGTTTGTATAGGCTTGGTCTGAAAGACACACCCACCTGCTGGCTATGCTAATCAGAAGATGGAGACACAACCCATGTATTTTGGGGGTGTGTTAAGATCCAAGAATTTTGGTTGAAGGTTCAGAGTTGTTTGTGTGACGTTTTGGGCCCCAGACTCTGTATTTTTGTTGATGGGGTGGTTATAAATTTGATGGATGAACATATAAAAACTTGGTTTCGGTACAGTATCATGATTGGCAGGCAAATTATTTGAAGTGGTTGGAAGTTGGACGGAGCACCACAATTTCTGGAGTGGTGTGAGGAGATGAGGAGAGTAGAAGCTTTGTTAGGAAATGGAGTAATTTTTTTTGCATTTTTGGGGGACTCAAAAGGGGAGATGGGGAGAGAGAATTGTAATTATGTATGTATGTTTAGTTTAATTATGTATGTTTATTATATTAAATTATCTTTTCTTTCTTTCTTTTTTTTTGTGTGTGTGTGTGTGTGTGTGTGTGTGTGTGTGTGTGTGTGTGTATTATTATATGTGACCACAGGGGGGTTCTTTGGGGGTCTGGCGGGGTTGGAGATTGGTGAATGATATTAGTGGGGGTTAAATTTTAATTGTTGATTCAATGTGTATGCGTTGTGTTTTTCTCTGTTGTGTATTTTTGAATTAATAAATCTTTTTAATTGTAAATCAATTAAATCTGCTGTATGGGCTGCAAAACATCCGTCACCACTCTGAAGCTTTGGGAAGAAAAATGTGCTTAAACAGTAGAACTTAAGGCTTTCCTGCTGATCATTGCTCCTCTTCATTAGCAGGGACATATAGTAGTTGATAACCTTGAGAACATAAAGATTAAAAATATTTATGACTAGGGATACATAATATATCCATGACAGCCAACATTAGAGCTTTTTTTAAATTATCAGATTAATCAGACCAATGCCAATATTTAAACAGATAATACATCAGGGATTATTTTGTCCAATTCAACTGTACACAATACATAACATTTTATACTACTGTGCATCGTTTTGATGTCTGCAGACTTTTAATGCAATCAAGCAAAATAGTGTAGATTTATAATGTAGGCCATAATAAATATTATTGGCCATAATATTTTCAGTAATAATTATTAGTCAAATTTGGAAAGTTAACTAAAATAATTATGCTGGATGAACTAGTCAATGTGAATAATACCCATTTACAACTGATTTTACTTCTATTAAGTGACTTTTCTGAAGAAAAAAAAAAAAGATATTTAAACAAGAAAAATAAATTAGTGGAGGACCTGATTTTATCCATCAGGAACTGATTGGATCATGAAAAGTGATGTACCTAAATGAGATGGAAGTTGGTCAGAGGGGAGGGGTTGAAAAAGTAAGCTCAATTTGTTCAGTCATCCAAAAAGGAATGCCCCTTCAGACATCAAGCAAGTTGTTGCATTTTGATTCATTTGATTCATTATGAACAAACATTTTCTCAAAAAAAAAAAAAAGTGTACTGAATAAATAATTCACAATAAGACAAAGAACGTGTATTAGGGTCATTTTTTATTTCCTGTTCACTTTCACTCTTACTATCTCATTGAGCCAGCAACCCTCCTCCAGCGTTGACAGGTCACTCTGTCTAATACAGAGTTTGAAAGTCCGAAGTGCTAAAACATGCTAAAAACGTGCTAGCATCATACTAACACATGCTAGCATCGCCTAGCTAAGTAATAAAACATGCTTAAAATGTGCTAGCATCATGCTAATGATAAAACATAACACGTACATGCTAACATCATGAAAATAAATGCTATCAACATTCTAGGATCATCATTTTGGTGCTTAGCAACAAGTTATAACATGCTATTTGATGAGTTTTGCCACGGCAAGCACCACGCACATTTTCTTCAGGATAATCTCACATACTTATTATTAGTGGTGCTTGCAAAGCAATACTATTGTAATCTCACATACTTATTATTAGTGGTGCATGCAAAGCAACACTATTGTAATCTCACATACTTATTATAAATTGTGCTTGCAAAGCAACATTATTGTAATCTCACGTACTGATTATTGGTGCTTGCAAAGCAACACTATTGTAATCTCACATACGTATTATTAGTGGTGCTTGCAAAGCAACACTATTGTAATCTCACATACGTATTATTAGTGGTGCTTGCAAAGCAACACTATTGTAATCTCACATACGTATTATTAGTGGTGCTTGCAAAGCAACACTATTGTAATCTCACATACTTATTATTAGTGGTGCTTGCAAAGCAACACTATTGTAATCTCACATACTTATTATTTGTGGTGCTTGCAAAGCAACACTATTGTAATCTCACATACTTATTATTAGTTGTGCTTGCAAAGCAACACTATTGTAATCTCACATACTCATTATAAATTGTGCTTGCAAAGCAACACTATTGTAATCTCACATACTTATTAGTGGTGCTTGAAAAGCAACACTATTGTAATCTCACATACTTATTACAAGTGGTGCTTGCAAAGCAACACTATTGTAATCTCACATACTTATTACTAGTGGTGCTTGCAAAGCAACACTATTGTAATCTCACATACTTATAAGTAGTGCTTGCAAAGCAACACAATTGTAATCTCACATACTTATTATTAGTGGTGCTTGCAAAGCAACACTATTGTAACCTCACATACTTATTATTAGTGGCGCTTGCAAAGCAACACTATTGTAATCTCACATACTTATTATTAGTGGTGCTTGCAAAGCAACATTATTGTAATCTCACATACTTATTATTAGTGGTGCTTGCAAAGCAACACTATTGTAATCTCACATAATTATTAGTGGTGCTTGCAAAGCAACACCATTGTAATCTCACATACTTATTAGTGGTGCTTGCAAAGCAACAGTATTGTAATCTCACATACTTATTAGTGGTGCTTGCAAAGCAACACTATTGTAATCTCACATACTTATTAGTGGTGCTTGCAAAGCAACACTATTGTAATCTCACATACTTATTAGTGCTGCTTGCAAAGCAATGCTATTGTAATCTCACATACTTATTAGTGGTGCTTGCATAGTGGTACATAGCACCCCTGGGGAGCAAAAAACCACCCCAAAATGTCCCATTGACTTAGCATTGCGACAATCTTTGACGGATCATATCTCCGGAACAGAATTTCGTAAAGACATGTGGGTGGACTCATTTGATGCTGCCTACCAAGCAGTTTTGGAGCATGACATGATTTTCTGGGTAAGATTTACCCCTGGGGGGTAAAACGGGCCCAAATATGCCCCACTGGCATACTATGGCAAGGGTCTCGCCCATGAAAGCAATTGTTTTTTCCCTACTATGACAAGACACTTTATTCTGTGGGATCATATCTCCCAATCAAAATGTAGTAAAGACACGGGGGTGGGCTCATTTCACTCGGGCTACCAATCAGTCTTTAAGTATCACCATGGAAATTAAGTAGCCACGCCCTAGCAACCATTTACAGCACCCTAGCATCAGCCCCCATACACTTCCATTTAAAATGGCTCAGATGGATATCTTCAGAACAGAATACCATAGAAACTTGGGGATTGGCTCTTTTGAGTCAGGAGAGTAAGAAACCAATAAGAATCAATCTGTTCACTGGCTAGAGAGTGGAGTGGTGGTGGTGTAGTGGTCTAAAGCACATAACTGTTAAACTGGTAGGTCACAGAAGGTCGCTGGTTCAATCCCCACAGCCACCACCATTGTGTCCTTGAGCAAGGCACTTAACTCCAGGTTGTTCTGGGGTGATTGTCCCTGTAATAATTGCACTGTAAGTTGCTTTGGACAAAAGCGTCTGCCAAATGCATAAATGTAAATGTAAATGTAGAGAGATCACATATGTCCACACCAGAAAATCGTAGAGACTTCCGGGTTGACTTATTTCACTCAGGATGGCAAGGAGCATTGTTGGCTGTCACCTTGTTAACTGCCTAGCAGCAAGATGGGGTTACCCTAGCAACCTAGCAAAGCAACACTATTGTAATCTCACATACTTATTAGGTTGGCTTGAGAAAGCCAACATACTGAAATCCTATTTAAACTTATTATTATTAGTGGTGCTTGGCAAAGGCAAGGCATCACTATTGTCCTCTTGCATACTTATTATTCTTATTATTCCGCACAAAGTTTGGCACGCTAATCCTCCCGCAACTTTTGTCACAGACCCCTGAGTGAGGCGTCAAATCGTGCGCTAAATATGCTAAAACATACTAGCATCATCTAGTGATGTGCTAAAACATGCTAAAAACATGCTAGCATTATGCGAACACATGCTAACATCGCCTAGCAAAGTGCTTAAACATCGCCTAACCATGTGCTAAAAATAGGATAAAAACGTGCTAACATCATTTTAACACATGCTAGCATCGCCTAGCGAAGTGCTAAAACATGCTAAAAACATGTTAGCATCATGCTAACAAATGCTAGCATCGCCTAGCGAAGTGCTAAAACGGGCTAAAAACGTGCTAGCATCATGCTAACACATGCTAGCATCGCCTAGCGAAGTGTTAAAACATGTTAAAAATGTAATAGCATCATGCTAACACATGTTAGCATTGTCTAACGAAGTGCTAAAACATGTTAATAACGTGCTATCTTCATGCTAACACATGCTAGCATCACCTAGCGAAGTGTTAAAACATGTTGACTTAATTCACTCAGGATGGAAAGAAGGCTTGATAAGTATCACTATGGTAACTGCCTAGCAACTGGATGAGGTTACCCTAGCAACCAAGTAACAAATCACATTTCTCTGCACCAGAATATCGTAGAGACTTCTGGGTTGATTCATTTCAATCAGGATGCAAGGAGACTTTATAAGTATCACTATGGTAACTGCCTAGCAACTACATCATGATAACATCATGATAACACATTCTAGCATCATCTAGCTATTTATCTATCAATCTATCTATCTGTCTGTCCAACGTCTATATATCTATCTATATAAGTATCTGAGTGTCAATATCTATCTATCTATCTATCTATCTATCTATCATGCTAGGCTTTCTCAAGCCAACCTAAAGTTTGTACTCAAACTTTGTAATCTAGTTATTGGTGCTTGCCAAAGGCAAAGCATCACTATTGTTCTCTTGCATACTTATTAGTGGTGCTTCCCAAAGGCAAGGCATCACTATTGTTCTCTTGCATACTTATTAAGTTGGCTTGTGAGAGCCAACTTACTGATATTGTACTTAAACTTATTATTATTATTAGTGGTGCTTGCCAAAGGCAAAGCATCACTATTGTTCTCTTGCATACTTATTATTCTTCTTTATAATTATTATTATTCCACACAAAGTTTGGCGCGCTACTCCCGCAGCTTTTGTCACAGACCCCTGAGTGCGGCTCATTGAGGAGAGGTGTGCTATATCTTTTCTAAGCGATCGGGTGTACGCTGTTCGCACAGCGGACGAAAAAGTGTCCAAAAAAGTCCCATTGACTTAACATTGCGGAATGTTCAGAAATGTAAATCCCAAATGACATTTTCACACACACAGACAAAAAGGGCCTGTCAGCCCTGCATCTCTCCCTCTCTCTCTCCCTCAGAGGATTTATATTATCAAGCAGCCAATAAGTAATGACCTAAAACTTTATAGCCACACCCTAAAACATGATAAAAACGTGCTAGCATCATGATAACACATGGTAGCATCGCCTAGCGAAGTGCTAAAACATGCTAAAATCGTGCTAGCATCATGCTAACACATGCTAGCATCGCCTTGCTAAGTGCTAAAACATGCTAAAATCATGCTAGCATCATGCTAACACATGTTAGCATCTCCTAGCAAAGTGCTAAAACATGCTAAAAATGTGCTAGCATCATGTTAACACATGCTAGTTTAACCTTTGGCTAAATGTAAAACAAAACCAACTACACTACCTAAGTTACTTCTCCACCTAGGAAAGTATAAAAAAAACAAAATACCCCAAAAAGAATCAAACCCAAAAGAATTACAAAAATAGGAAGGACCCTGCTGGTTCGGAGGGCGTCAAAGACAGAGATGTGACTTCCAAAAGTATACAAAGTTTATTTTGCACAGGAAACATTCATTTTAAAACATCCTAAAAATAGATCTCATATACAGTTTACCAATTAAATACCCACAGTTGACCGTAATTAATCCACTTTAGCCAAAGAGACAAACCACACAACAATCAGTGAACAAAAAGCTATTAAAGCCAGTGATAAACAAAAAATAAAAAGAGCACGATCAAAAGAAAGCAAAAAAACACTCTCCTTTTGGCTAAGCCCCAATATCACAGGTCAGATAAATCACATGCGGACATACCATGGCAAACACAGTTTTAATACCAAATAAGAGAAAAGAAAAGATTACATAGACATCAGAACGGACATGGTATTTAACATCACAATTAATAATATCTAAGATCGTTCAGGCTGCTTTTACGGACCAAACTACTGTTTGTGTTTAGTATACTTTAATAGTCCATATAAAACATGCAGGTCCAATAATTCAACAACCTTCATGCAGACCGATTAGGGCAGGAGCCGTGAAAGAGCTCGATCACTACAGCGATTCGAAACCGCAAACGTCCACTCACTGCAGCCAGCCGTACAAACAGAACAAAACGCAACGCCAACGAGTATAAAGCTTATGCAGAAAACAGCAGCTAGCGCTCTGGACCACACCTACAATAATAAAATAACAGCACAAATAGTGCATCAATTTCACAATATTTCCCCCCCTCACAGAATATGAGAAAACCCCAATAAATTGTCTTACCTCATAGGTGAAAGATAGATTACAGTGCGCTTTATGCTACCTAAGCTCGCCACTTCACGCACACACACCTCCCTAATGACAACACATATTTAGACTGTAATCTACAACTGAAAAAGGGCAATAAGTCAAAACGACTCACCAGGGAATAGCCACAGGAAATATCACCATATAGCCCTCTGTTACACGCAGCACGGAGAAGAATGACAACGGCGCATTTAGACCAACATTTTATAAAGCCACCGGGACCCAACGAACCTCCATAATTGAGCCACACAGGTGTGCTCAATGTCGCTCCGTGGCTAAATGCCAGTAGGTGTGTCTTCCCATTTTAAGCCATCCCATTAAGAAACTACTTCTAATGAGCTAAGAGTCAAAAACAACTTAGAAACTCTCAACCTGTCACACTAGCATCGCATAGCGAAGTGTTAAAACATGCTAAAAACGTGCTAACATCATGCTAAAACATGCTAGCATCGCCTAGCGAAGTGCTTAAACATGCTAAAAACGTGCTAGCATTATGCTAGCATTGCCTAGCAAAGTGCTAAAACATGCTAAAAACGTGCTAGCATCATGCTGACACATGCTAGCATCGCTTAGCGAAGTGCTAAAACATGCTAAAAATGTGCTAACATCATGTTAACACATAATAGCATCGCCTAGCAAAGTGCTAAAACATCCTAAAAACGGGCTAGCATCATGCTAACACATGCTAGCATCGCCTAGCGAAGTGTTAAAACATGCTTAAAACATGTTAGCATCGTACTAACACATGCTAGCATCGCCTAGCAAAGTGCTAAAACATGCTAAAAATGTGCCAGCATCACCTAGCGAAGTGATAAAATATGTTAACATCATGCTAACACATGCAAGCATTGCCTAGCAAAGTGGTAAAACATGCTAAAAACATGCTAGCATCATGCTAACACATGTTAGCATCGCCTAGCAAAGTGCTAAAACATGTTAAAAACGTGCTAAGATCATGCTAACACATGCTAGCATCGCCTAGCGAAATGTTAAAACACGCTAAAAATGTGTTAACAACATGCTAACACATGATAGCATCGCCTAGTGAAGTGCTAAAACATGCTAAAAACTTGCTAACATCATGTTAACACAAACATAACACCTACATGCAACCATCATGAATAACACATGTCAGCAACGTTTTATGACCATAATTTTAGTTATTTTCAAGAAGTTATTACATGCTATTTGACGAGTTTTGCCACTGCAAGCACCACTCACATTTTCTTCAGGAAATGTACATTCTAGTTAGGTTGGCTTGAGGAAGCCAACTTACTGAAATTCTATTTTAACTTATTATTATTAAGTTGGCTTGTGAGAGCCAACTTACTGAAATTCTATTTAAACTTATTAGGTTGGCTTGAGAATGCCAACTTACTGAAATTCTATTTAAACTTATTAGGTTGGCTTGAGAAAGCCAACCTACTGAAATTTTATTTAAACTTATTATTATTATTAGTGGTGCTTGCCAAAGGCAAGGCATCACTATTGTTATTCGCCATACTTATTATTAGTGGTGCTTGCAAAGCATCACTATTGTAATCTCACATGCTTATTATTATTAGTGGTGCTTGCAAAGCATCACTATTGTAATCTCACATACTTATTATTATTATTATTAGTGGCGCTTGCAAAGCATCACTATTGTAATCTCACATACTTATTTTTCTTATTATTATTAGTGGTGCTTGCAAAGCATCACTATTGTAATCTCACATACTTATTATTATTAGTGGTGCTTGCAAAGCATCACTATTGTAATCTCACATACTTATTAGTGGTGCTTGCCAAAGGCAAGGCATCACTATTGTTATTTGCCATACTTATTAGTGGTGCTTGCCAAAGGCAAGGCATCACTATTGTTATTCGCCATACTTATAATTATTATTATAATTAGTGGTGCTTGCAAAGCATCATTATTGTAATCTCACATACTTATTATTATTTTTATTAGTGGTGCTTGCAAAGCATCATTATTGTAATCTCACATATTTATTAGTGGTGCTTGCAAAGCATCACTATTGCAATCTCACATACTTATTATTAGTGGTGCTTGCAAAGCATCACTATTGTAATCTCACATACTTATTATTTTTATTTTTATTAGTGGTGCTTGCAAAGCGTCACTATTGTAATCTCATATACTTATTAGTGGTGCTTGCAAAGCATCACTATTGTAATCTCACATACTTATTAGTGGTGCTTGCAAAGCATCACTATTGTAATCTCACATACTTATTAGTGGTGCTTGCAAAGCATCACTATTGTAATCTCACATACTTATTAGTGGTGCTTGCAAAGCATCACTATTGTAATCTCACATACTTATTATTATTTATTTTTATTTTTATTTTTTTATATCTCTTAACAAAACTTCGGCACCTAACTCGTCCCGCACCGTTTGGCGTAGACCCACGAATGAGGTGTCAAATCGAACGGCCTATTGAGGACACGTGTGCTATGACTTTTATAAGCGATCGGGGTACGGTATTTGCCCCAGGGGCAAAAAAGCGGCCGAAAAATCCCATAGACTTAACATTGAGACAAACTTTGACGCGTCACAGCTCCAAGCGAGGATTTCGTAGAAACGTGTGATTTGCCACATTTGAAGAGGCTGGCAGGCTCTGTAAGAGCATACCTCAATATGGGGTAAAAGTTGCACCCCTGGGGGGCAGGAGCTGCCCAAAAATGCCCCAATTGACTTATAATGGTGTAGGACGGCCCATGAAATGAAAAGGCATAGGGATTTGTATTGAACATAGCTCTGGATCACAGTGTCATAGAGACGAGGGGGTGGGCTCATTTTACTCAGACGACCAATCAGTCTCTCAGGATCATTGTGAAGCTATCAAGCCACGCCCTAGCAACCATTAAGAGCACCTTAGCAACAAGTCCCATACACTTCTATTGAAACAGATCAAAGGGATATCTCCGGATAGAAGTGTCATAGAAACACAAGGGTGGTCTCGTTTGACTCGGGACAGCAAACAGCCAATCATGCATCAAATCAACACTTCCTAGCCCCTCCCTAGCAACCATTGTCAAGCACCTTAACAACCAAAATCCATAGAGGGATATCTTCCATTCTGAATGTCACAGAGGCATGGGAGTTGGTTTATATCATTCATACTGACAAGCAGCCTTTGGAGATTCATGATTGGCAGCTGCCAAGCCACTCCCTAGCAACTACACAGAGTACCCTAGCAACCGTTTAGCAGTAACTATATCTCTGCACCAGAAAATCAGAGAGACTTCTGGGTTGATTTATTTCAATCAGGATGGCAAGGACACTTGATTAGTATCACTATGGTAACTGCCTAGCAACCAGATGGGGTTACCCTAGCAACCGAGTAACAAATCACATATCTCTGCATCAGAAAAACGTAGAGACTTCCGGGTTGACTTATTTCAATCAGGATGGAAAGGAGACTTCATTAGTATCACTATGGTAACTGCCTAGCAACCAGATGGGCTTACCCTAGCAACCGAGTAACAAATCACATATCTCTGCATCACAAAAACATAGAGACTTCCGGGTTGACTTATTTCAATCAGGATGGCAAGGACACTTGATTAGTATCACTATGGTAACTGCCTAGCAACCACATGGGGTTACCCTAGCAACCGAGTAACAAATCACATATCTCTGCACCAGAAAACAGTACAGATTTTTGGGTTGACTTATTTCACTCAGGATGGAAAGGAGCCATGTATTGTATTACCTTGCTAACTGCATAGCAACCACATGGGCTTACCCTAGCAACCTAGTAACAAATCACATATTTCTGCACCAGAAAATTATACAGACTTCTGGGTTGATTTATTTATGACCACAATTTCTGTTCTTTTCAAGCAGGCTATTTGACGAGTTTTGCCACGGCAAGCACCACTCACATTTTCTTCAGGAAATGTACCTATCTAGTTATTTTTATTATTTTTATTTTTCTTATTTTTTATATCTCTTAACAAAACTTCGGCACCTAACTCGTCCCGCACCGTTTGGCGTAGACCCACGAATGAGGTGTCAAATCGAACGGCCTATTGAGGACACGTGTGCTATGACTTTTATAAGCGATCGGGGGTACGGTACTTGCCCCAGGGGCAAAAAAGCAGCCGAAAAATCCCATAGACTTAACATTGAGACAAACTTTGACGCGTCACAGCTCCAAGCGAGGATTTCGTAGAAACGTGTGATTTGCCACATTTGAAGAGGCTGGCAGGCTCTGTAAGAGCATACCTCAATATGGGGTAAAAGCTGCACCCCTGGGGGGCAGGAGCTGCCCAAAAATGCCCCAATTGACTTATAATGGTGTAGGACGGCCCCTGAAATGAAAAGGCATAGGGATTTGTATTGAACATAGCTCTGGATCACAGTGTCATAGAGACGAGGGGTGGGCTCATTTTACTCAGACGACCAATCAGTCTCTCAGGATCATTGTGAAGCTATCAAGCCACGCCCTAGCAACCATTAAGAGCACCTTAGCAACAAGTCCCATAGACTTCTATTGAAACAGATCAAAGGGATATCTCCGGATAGAAGTGTCATAGAAACACAAGGGTGGTCTCGTTTTACTCGGGACAGCAAACAGCCAATCATGCATCAAATCAACACTTCCTAGCCCCTCCCTAGCAACCATTGTCGAGCACCTTAACAACCAAAATCCATAGAGGGATATCTTCCATTCTGAATGTCACAGAGGCATGGGAGTTGGTTTATATCATTCATACTGACAAGCAGCCTTTGGAGATTCATGATTGGCAGCTGCCAAGCCACTCCCTAGCAACTAAACAGAGTACCCTAGCAACCGTTTAGCAGTAACTATATCTCTGCACCAGAAAATCAGAGAGACTTCTGGGTTGATTTATTTCAATCAGGATGGCAAGGACACTTGATTAGTATCACTATGGTAACTGCCTAGCAACCAGATGGGGTTACCCTAGCAACCGAGTAACAAATCACATATCTCTGCATCAGAAAAACGTAGAGACTTCCGGGTTGACTTATTTCAATCAGGATGGAAAGGAGACTTCATTAGTATCACTATGGTAACTGCCTAGCAACCAGATGGGCTTACCCTAGCAACCGAGTAACAAATCACATATCTCTGCATCACAAAAACATACAGACTTCCGGTTTGACTTATTTCAATCAGGATGGCAAGGACACTTGATTAGTATCACTATGGTAACTGCCTAGCAACCACATGGGGTTACCCTAGCAACCTACTAACAAATCACATATTTCTGCACCAGAACATTATACAGACTTCTGGGTTGATTTATTTATGACCACAATTTCTGTTCTTTTCAAGCAGGCTATTTGACGAGTTTTGCCACGGCAAGCACCACTCACATTTTCTTCAGGAAATGTACCTATCTAGTTAGTGGTGCTTGCAAAGCATCACTATTGTAATCTCACATACTTATTATTTTTATTTTTATTTTTATTTTTATATCTCTTAACAAAACTTCGGCACCTAACTCGTCCCGCACCGTTTGGCATAGACCCACGAATGAGGTGTCAAATCGAACGGCCTATTGAGGACACGTGTGCTATGACTTTTATAAGCGATCGGGGGTACGGTATTTGCCCCAGGGGCAAAAAAGCGGCCGAAAAATCCCATTGACTTAACATTGAGACAAACTTTGACGCGTCACAGCTCCGAGCGAGGATTTCGCAGAAACGTGTGATTTGCCACATTTGAAGAGGCTGGCAGGCTCTGTAAGAGCATACCTCAATATGGGGTAAAAGTTGCACCCCTGGGGGCAGGAGCTGCCCAAAGTTGCCCCCATTGACTTACAATGGTGTAGGACGGCCCATGAAATAGGGATTTTTAATTAAACATAGCTCTGGATCACAGTGTCATAGAGACAAGGGGCCTGCCTCATTTTACTAAGACGACCAATCAGTCTCTCAGGATCATTGCAAAGCTATCAAGCCACGCCCTAGCAACCATTTAGAGGACCTTAGCAACAAGTCCCATAGACTTCTAATGAAAGAGATCAAAGGGATATCTCCGGCTAGAAGTGTCATACCAACACAAGGGTGGTCTCGTTTGACTCGGGGCAGCAAACAGCCAATCATGAATCACCTCAACACTTCCTAGCCCCTCCCTAGCAACTATTGTCGAGCACCTTAGCAACCAAAATCCATAGAGGGATATCTTCCATTCTGAATGTCACAGAGGCATGGGAGTTGATTTATGTCATTCATACTGACAAGCAGCCTTTGGAATTTCATGATTGGCAGCTGCCAAATCACTCCCTAGCAACTACACATAGTACCCTAGCAACCGAGTAACAAATCACATATCTCTACACCAGAAAATAGTACAGACTTCTGGGTTGATTTATTTCACTCAGGATGGCAAGGAAACTTGATTACTATCACTATGGAAACTGCCTAGCAACCAGATGGGGTTACCCTAGCAACCGAGTAACAAATCACATATCTCTGCACCAGAAAATAGTACAGACTTCCGGGTTGACTTATTTCAATAAGGATGGCAAGGAGACTTCATTACTATCACTATGGTAACTGCCTAGCAACCAGATGGGTTTACCCTAGCAACCGAGTAACAAATCACATATCTCTGCATCAGAAAAACGTAGAGACTTCTGGGTTGATTTATTTATGACCATAATTTTTGTTCTTTTCAAGCATGCTATTTGACGAGTTTTGCCACGGCAAGCACCACTCACATTTTCTTCAGGAAATGTACCTATCTAGTTTTTATTTTTCTTATTTTTTATATCTCTTAACAAAACTTCGGCACCTAACTCGTCCCGCACCGTTTGGCGTAGACCCACGAATGAGGTGTCAAATCGAACGGCCTATTGAGGACACGTGTGCTATGACTTTTATAAGCGATCGGGGGTACGGTATTTGCCCCAGGGGCAAAAAAGCGGCCGAAAAATCCCATAGACTTAACATTGAGACAAACTTTGACGCGTCACAGCTCCAAGCGAGGATTTCGTAGAAACGTGTGATTTGCCACATTTGAAGAGGCTGGCAGGCTCTGTAAGAGCATACCTCAATATGGGGTAAAAGTTGCACCCCTGGGGGCAGGAGCTGCCCAAAAATGCCCCAATTGACTTATAATGGTGTAGGACGGCCCATGAAATGAAAAGGCATAGGGATTTGTATTGAACATAGCTCTGGATCACAGTGTCATAGAGACGAGGGGGTGGGCTCATTTTACTCAGACGACCAATCAGTCTCTCTGGATCATTGTGAAGCTATCAAGCCACGCCCTAGCAACCATTAAGAGCACCTTAGCAACAAGTCCCATAGACTTCTATTGAAAAAGATCAAAGGGATATCTCCGGATAGAAGTGTCATAGAAACACAAGGGTGGTCTCGTTTGACTCGGGACAGCAAACAGCCAATCATGCATCACTTCAACACTTCCTAGCCCCTCCCTAGCAACCATTGTCGAGCACCTTAACAACCAAAATCCATAGAGGGATATCTTCCATTCTGAATGTCACAGAGGCATGGGAGTTGGTTTATATCATTCATACTGACAAGCAGCCTTTGGAGATTCATGATTGGCAGCTGCCAAGCCACTCCCTAGCAACTACACAGAGTACCCTAGCAACCGTTTAGCAGTAACTATATCTCTGCACCAGAAAATCAGAGAGACTTCTGGGTTGATTTATTTCAATCAGGATGGCAAGGAGACTTGATAAGTATCACTATGTTAACTGCCTAGCAACCAGATGGGGTTACCCTAGCAACCGAGTAACAAATCACATATCTCTGCATCAGAAAAACGTAGAGACTTCCGGGTTGACTTATTTCAATCAGGATGGCAAGGAGACTTCATTAGTATCACTATGGTAACTGCCTAGCAACCAGATGGGCTTACCCTAGCAACCGAGTAACAAATCACATATCTCTGCATCACAAAAACATAGAGACTTCCGGGTTGACTTATTTCAATCAGGATGGCAAGGACACTTGATTACTATCACTATGGTAACTGCCTAGCAACCAGATGGGGTTACCCTAGCAACCGAGTAACAAATCACATATCTCTGCACCAGAAAATACGTACAGACCTCTGGGTTGATTTATTTCACTCAGGATGGCAAGGACACTTGATTAGTACCACTATGGTAACTGCCTAGCAACCAGATGGGGTTACCCTAGCAACAGAGTAACAAATCACATATCTCTGCACCAGAAAATAGTACTGACTTCCGGGTTGATTTATTTCACTCAGGATGGCAAGGAGACTTGATTACTATCACTATGGTAACTGCCTAGCAACCAGATGGGGTTACCCTAGCAACCGAGTAACAAATCACATATCTCTGCACCAGAAAATAGTACAGACTTCCGGGTTGACTTATTTCACTAAGGATGGCAAGGAGACTTGATTAGTATCACTATGGTAACTGCCTAGCAACCACATGGGGTTACCCTAGCAACCTACTAACAAATCACATATTTCTGCACCAGAACATTATACAGACTTCTGGGTTGATTTATTTATGACCACAATTTCTGTTCTTTTCAAGCAGGCTATTTGACGAGTTTTGCCACGGCAAGCACCACTCACATTTTCTTCAGGAAATGTACCTATCTAGTTATTTTTATTATTTTTATTTTTCTTATTTTTTATATCTCTTAACAAAACTTCGGCACCTAACTCGTCCCGCACCGTTTGGCGTAGACCCACGAATGAGGTGTCAAATCGAACGGCCTATTGAGGACACGTGTGCTATGACTTTTATAAGCGATCGGGGTACGGTACTTGCCCCAGGGGCAAAAAAGCAGCCGAAAAATCCCATAGACTTAACATTGAGACAAACTTTGACGCGTCACAGCTCCAAGCGAGGATTTCGTAGAAACGTGTGATTTGCCACATTTGAAGAGGCTGGCAGGCTCTGTAAGAGCATACCTCAATATGGGGTAAAAGCTGCACCCCTGGGGGGCAGGAGCTGCCCAAAAATGCCCCAATTGACTTATAATGGTGTAGGACGGCCCCTGAAATGAAAAGGCATAGGGATTTGTATTGAACATAGCTCTGGATCACAGTGTCATAGAGACGAGGGGTGGGCTCATTTTACTCAGACGACCAATCAGTCTCTCAGGATCATTGTGAAGCTATCAAGCCACGCCCTAGCAACCATTAAGAGCACCTTAGCAACAAGTCCCATAGACTTCTATTGAAACAGATCAAAGGGATATCTCCGGATAGAAGTGTCATAGAAACACAAGGGTGGTCTCGTTTTACTCGGGACAGCAAACAGCCAATCATGCATCAAATCAACACTTCCTAGCCCCTCCCTAGCAACCATTGTCGAGCACCTTAACAACCAAAATCCATAGAGGGATATCTTCCATTCTGAATGTCACAGAGGCATGGGAGTTGGTTTATATCATTCATACTGACAAGCAGCCTTTGGAGATTCATGATTGGCAGCTGCCAAGCCACTCCCTAGCAACTAAACAGAGTACCCTAGCAACCGTTTAGCAGTAACTATATCTCTGCACCAGAAAATCAGAGAGACTTCTGGGTTGATTTATTTCAATCAGGATGGCAAGGACACTTGATTAGTATCACTATGGTAACTGCCTAGCAACCAGATGGGGTTACCCTAGCAACCGAGTAACAAATCACATATCTCTGCATCAGAAAAACGTAGAGACTTCCGGGTTGACTTATTTCAATCAGGATGGAAAGGAGACTTCATTAGTATCACTATGGTAACTGCCTAGCAACCAGATGGGCTTACCCTAGCAACCGAGTAACAAATCACATATCTCTGCATCACAAAAACATACAGACTTCCGGTTTGACTTATTTCAATCAGGATGGCAAGGACACTTGATTAGTATCACTATGGTAACTGCCTAGCAACCACATGGGGTTACCCTAGCAACCTACTAACAAATCACATATTTCTGCACCAGAACATTATACAGACTTCTGGGTTGATTTATTTATGACCACAATTTCTGTTCTTTTCAAGCAGGCTATTTGACGAGTTTTGCCACGGCAAGCACCACTCACATTTTCTTCAGGAAATGTACCTATCTAGATTTTTATATTTTTATTTTTATTTTTTATATCTCCGTAACAAAACTTCGGCACCTAACTCGTCCCGCACCGTTTGGCGTAGACCCACGAATGAGGTGTCAAATCGAACGGCCTATTGAGGACACATGTGCTATGACTTTTATAAGCGATCGGGGTACGGTATTTGCCCCAGGGGCAAAAAAGCGGCCGAAAAATCCCATAGACTTAACATTGAGACAAACTTTGACGCGTCACAGCTCCAAGCGAGGATTTCGTAGAAACGTGTGATTTGCCACATTTGAAGAGGCTGGCAGGCTCTGTAAGAGCATACCTCAATATGGGGTAAAAGTTGCACCCCTGGGGGCAGGAGCTGCCCAAAGTTGCCCCAATTGACTTATAATGGTGTAGGACGGCCCATGAAATGAAATGGCATAGGGATATTGTATTGAACATAGCTCTGGATCACAGTGTCATAGAGACAAGGGGTGGGCTCATTTCACTCAGACGACCAATCAGTCTCTCAGGATCATTGTGAAGCTATCAAGCCACGCCCTAGCAACCATTTAAGAGCACCTTAGCAACAAGTCCCATAGACTTCTAATGAAAGACATCAAAGGGATATCTCCGGATAGAAGTGTCATAGAAACACAAGGGTGGTCTTGTTTTACTCGGGACAACAAACAGCCAATCATGAATCACCTCAACACTTCCTAGCCCCTCCCTAGCAACCATTGTCGAGCACCTTAGCAACCAAAATCCATAGAGGGATATCTTCCATTCTGAATGTCACAGAGGCATGGGAGTTGGTTTATATCATTCATACTGACAAGCAGCCTTTGGAGATTCATGATTGGCAGCTGCCAAGCCACTCCCTAGCAACTAAACAGAGTACCCTAGCAACCGTTTAGCAATAACTATATCTCTGCACCAGAAAATCAGAGAGACTTCTGGGTTGATTTATTTCAATCAGGATGGCAAGGAGACTTGATAAGTATCACTATGGTAACTGCCTAGCAACCAGATGGGGTTACCCTAGCAACCGAGTAACAAATCACATATCTCTGCATCAGAAAAACGTAGAGACTTCCGGGTTGACTTATTTCAATCAGGATGGCAAGGACACTTCATTAGTATCACTATGGTAACTGCCTAGCAACCAGATGGGGTTACACTAGCAACCGAGTAACAAATCACATATCTCTGCACCAGAAAATCGAAGAGACTTCTGGGTTGATTTATTTCAATCAGGATGGCAAGGAGACTTCATTAGTATCACTATGGTAACTGCCTAGCAACCACATTGGGTTACCCCAGCAACCGAGTAACAAATCACATAACTCTGCACCAGAAAATAGTACAGACTTCCGGGTTGACTTATTTCACTCAGGATGGCAAGGCAGCCATGTATTAGTATCACCTATGGTAACTGCCTAGCAACCAGATGGGGTTACCCTAGCAACCGAGTAACAAATCACATATCTCTGCATCAGCAAAACGTAGAGAGTTCTGGGTTAGTTTATTTCAATCAGGATGGCAAGGAGACTTGATGAGTATCACTATGGTAACTGCCTAGCAACCACATGGGGTTACCCTAGCAACCGAGTAACAAATCACATATCTCTGCACCAGAAAATAGTAGAGACTTCTGGGTTGACTTATTTCACTCAGGATGGCAAGGAGACTTGATTAGTATCACTATGGTAACTGCCTAGCAACCAGATGGGGTTACCCTAGCAACCGAATAACAAATCACATATCTCTGCATCAGAAAAACGAAGAGACTTCCGGGTTGACTTATTTCAATCAGGATGGCAAGGAGACTTGATTAGTATCACTATGGTAACTGCCTAGCAACCAGATGGGGTTACCCTAGCAACCGAATAACAAATCACATATCTCTGCATCAGAAAAACGAAGAGACTTCCGGGTTGACTTATTTCAATCGGGATGGCAAGAAGACTTGATTAGTATCACTATGGTAACTGCCTAGCAGCCAGATGGGGTTACCCTAGCAACCGAGTAACAAATCATATATCTCTGCACCAGAAAATAGTACAGACTTCTGGGTTGATTTATTTCACTCAGGATGGCAAGGACACTTGATTAGTATCACTATGGTAACTGCCTAGCAACCAGATGGGGTTACCCTAGCAACCGAGTAACAAATCACATATCTCTGCATCAGAAAAACGTAGAGACTTCTGGGTTCGTTTATTTCAATCAGGATGGCAAGGAGACTTGATTAGTATCACTATGGTAACTGCCTAGCAACCACATGGGGTTACCCTAGCAACCGAATAACAAATCACATATCTCTGCATCAGAAAAACGTACAGATTTCTGGGTTGATTTATTTCAATCAGGATGGCAAGGACACTTGATAAGTATCACTATGGTAACTGCCTAGCAACCACATGGGGTAACCCTAGCAACCATGTAACAAATCACATATCTCTGCATCAGAAAAACGTAGAGACTTCTGGGTTGGTTTATTTGAATCTGGATGGCAAGGAGACTTCATAAGTATCACTATGGTAACTGCCTAGCAACCTCATGGGGTTACCCTAGCAACCGAATAACAAATCACATATCTCTGCATCAGAAAAACGAAGAGACTTCCGGGTTGACTTATTTCAATCGGGATGGCAAGAAGACTTGATTAGTATCACTATGGTAACTGCCTAGCAGCCAGATGGGGTTACCCTAGCAACCGAGTAACAAATCATATATCTCTGCACCAGAAAATAGTACAGACTTCTGGGTTGATTTATTTCACTCAGGATGGCAAGGACACTTGATTAGTATCACTATGGTAACTGCCTAGCAACCAGATGGGGTTACCCTAGCAACCGAGTAACAAATCACATATCTCTGCATCAGAAAAACGTAGAGACTTCTGGGTTCGTTTATTTCAATCAGGATGGCAAGGAGACTTGATTAGTATCACTATGGTAACTGCCTAGCAACCACATGGGGTTACCCTAGCAACCGAATAACAAATCACATATCTCTGCATCAGAAAAACGTACAGATTTCTGGGTTGGTTTATTTCAATCAGGATGGAAAGCAGCCATGTATTGTATTACCTTGGTAACTTCATAGCAACCGGATGGGATTACCCTAGCAACCGAGTAACAAATCACATATCTCTGCACCAGAAAATAGTACAGACTTCTGGGTTGGTTTATTTCAATCAGGATGGCAAGGAGACTTGATTAGTATCACTATGGTAACTGCCTAGCAACGACATGGGTTTACCCTAGCAACCGAATAACAAATCACATATCTCTGCATCAGAAAAACGTACAGACTTTTGGGTTGATTTATTTCAATCAGGATGGCAAGGACACTTGATAAGTATCACTATGGTAACTGCCTAGCAACCATATGGGGTAACCCTAGCAACCGTGTAACAAATCAAGTCAAGTCAAGTCAAGTGGTTTTTATTGTCGTTTCAACCATATACAGTTAGTACAGTACACAGCAAAACGAGACAACGTTCCTCCAGGACCATGGTGCTACATAAAAACAACAAAGGACCAACATAGGACCACATGAGACTACACAACGAAATAAAATACCTATATAAACTACCTATATATACCTATATAAAGTGCACGTGCAAACATGTGCAAAAAGTACAGGACAGTACAACAAATTACTGACAATGAACAGGACAATAGACAGTGCAAGCGCCGACCAGTACTCAGTAGTGCAAAAAGATGACAGTTTCTAAAAATGTAAACATAACATACTATGAGATAATGTTCTATGCACATAGCAGTTATTGAGGTAGCAGACAGTTATAAAGTGACAGTTATTAAAGTGCAACTCAGGACATGTGTGTGTCAAACCAGTCTCTGAGTATTGAGAAGTCTGATGGCTTGGGGAAGAAGCTGTTACACAGTCTGGCCGTGAGGGCCCGAATGCTTCGGTACCTCTTGCCAGACAGGGAGGAGGGTAAAGAGTTTGTGTGAGGGGTGTGTGGGGTAGATCCACAATGCTGGTTGCTTTCTTGGATACAGTGTTTTTTGTAAATGTCTTTGATGGAGGGAAGAGAGACCCCAATGATCTTCTCAGCTGTCCTCACTATCCTCTGCAGGGCTTTGCGGTCGAAGCGGTGCAAGTCCCAAACCAGGCAGTGATGCAGCTGCTCAGGATGCTCTCAATAGTCCCTCTATAGAATGTAGTGAGGATGGGGGTTGGGAGATGTGCTTTCCTCAGCCTTGAAGAAAGTAGAGACGCTGCTGGGCTTTCTTGGTGATAGAGCTGGTGTTGAGGGACCAGGTGAGGTTCTCCGCCAGGTGAACACCAAGGAATTTGGTGCTCTTGGCGATCTCCACAGAGGAGCCGTCGATGTTCAGCGAGTGTGTTCACCTTGTGCTCTCCTAAAGTCAACAACCATCTCTTTTGTTTTGTCGACATTCAGGGACAGGTTGTTGGCTCTACACCAGTTAGATCAGCAGCTGCACATCCTCTCTGTATGCTGACTCGTTGTTCTTGCTGATGAGACCCACCGCGGTCGGTGTCATCGGCGAACTTGATGATGTGATTCGAGCTGTGCATTGCTGCACAGTCGTGAGTCAGCAGAGTGAACAGCAGTGGACTGAGCACACAGCCCTGGGGGCCCCAGTGCTCAGTGTGGTGGTGGTGGAGATGCTGTTCCGATCCGGACTGACTGAGGTCTCCCAGTCAGGAAGTCCAGGATCCAGTTGCAGAGGGAGGTGTCAGGCCCAGCAGGTTCAGCTTTCCAATCAGGTGCTGGGGAATGATTGTGTTGAATGCTGAGCTGAAATCTATGAACAGCATTGAGCGTATGAGTCCTTATTGTCTAGGTGGGTGAGGGCCAGATGGAGGGTTGTGGTGATGGCATGGATCCGTTGAGCGGTTTGAGCGATCACGCAAACTGCAGTGGGTCTAGTGAGGGGGCAGCTGGGTCTTAATCTGCCTCATGGCGAGCCTCTCGAAGCACTTCATGATGATGGGTGTAAGTGCGACAGGGCCGGTGTCGTTGAGGCAGGACACTGAAGACTTCTTTGGCATGGGGATGATGGTGGTGGCCTTGAAGCACGTTGGAACAGCTGGCTGCTCAGAGAGATGTTGAAGATGTCGGTAAGAACATCTGCTAGCTGGTCTGCACATCCTCTGAGCACTCTGCCAGGAATGTTGTCTGGTCCAGCAGCCTTCCGTGGGTTGACTCTACGTAGAGTTTTCCTCACATCTGCCGTGGTAAGACAGAGCACCTGGTGGATTGGGAGGAGGGGTGGACTTCCTCGCCATCACGTCGTTCTGCACTTCAAACCGGCGTAGAAGTCGTTCAGCGCATCTGGAAGGGAGGCATCTTTGTCACAGGCAACTGATGTTGTCCTGTAGTTGGTGATAGCCTGGATGCCCTGCCACATGCGCCGCGTGTCACCGCTGTCCTGGAAGTGACTGTGGATTCTCTGGGCGTGTCGCGCTTTGCCTCTCTGATTGCCCGTGACAGTTTGGCCCTAGCTGTTCTTAGGGCTGCCTTATCGCCTGCTCTGAAGGCGAGTCTCGGGACCTCAGCAGCGTCGCACCTCCGCAGTCATCCACGGCTTCTGGTTGGAGCGTGTGGTGATGGTCTTGGAGAAAGTGACATCATCAATGCACTTGCTGATGTAGCTGGTCACTGATGCTGTGTATTCCTCCAAGTTGGTAGAATCAGCCATATGTTGCAGCCTCCCTGAACATGTGCCAGTCAGTACACTCAAAACAGTCCTGAAGAGCAGAGATGGCTCCTGCTGGCCAGGTTTTCACCTGCTTCTGAAGCGGTTTTGTGCGTCTGACGGCGGTCTGTATGCTGGAATTAACATAACAGAGATGTGGTCTGAGTAGCGAGGTGGAGGCGGGGCTCCGCCGGTGCAGCGCCTGGGATGTTTGTGTAAACAAGATCAAGCGTTAAGCCCCTCTGGTTGCAAAGTCCACATACTGATGGAATTTAGGGAGCACTGTCTTGAGATTTGCATGGTTGAAATCTCCGGCGACAATAAACAGTCCGTCGGGGTGGCGTTCTGCAGTTAAGCTCATAGCCCCATACAGTTCACAGAAGCGCTTCCTTGAAGCGTTAAGCGCTGGGGGAAATGATAAACTCGGTTATGCAAACAGTGGTGAATTCCGTGTGGTAGATAAAAAGGTCTGCATCTAACAGTCACAAGCTCCAACAGCGATGAACAGTAACTAGAGACTAGCATAGAGTTCTTGCACCATTCGTGTTGATGTAAACACACAAGCCACCACCGCGAGTCTTACCGCAGAGAGCTGTATTTCTGTCGGCGCGAAGCGAGGCGAGCCCGTCTAGCTGAATGGCGGCATCCGGAACTCTGTCAGCTGAGCCCGTCTCCGTGAAAACAAAGGCGCAGCAGTCTCTAAACTCACGCTGCGTAGCCTGCTGGAGTCGGATATAGTCCAGTTTATTGTCAGGGAGCAAACATTTGAGAGCAGGATAGGCGGGAGAGCCGGCCGGCTAGGGTTTGTTTTAGCCTAGCATGGACCCCGCCCTCTTTCCGGCTTCCGCTTTCTGCACACAGCTTACGACGTCCTCTCCCCGGCCACCGGCATCGAAGCGACGCCGAGGGCTGGAGGCCTGGTCTCCGCAGCAAGCCGAGTGCGGCGTGGCGCCTCCTGCAGGTCATCATGCAGCTTGGTTTTGCATGAGTCTTATATTTGAGTAGTGTCTGGCGATGGTAGACCACGAACACTGGTTGCTCCGATGTCCATATGTTGCAAAAGTCGGGCTTTTTTAACAAAAATAGCACCATTGTGGATCCGGAGTGGCCGCTGCGTGCTACCGCGCCGCCATCTCTGCATCAGAAAAACGTAGAGACTTCTGGGTTGGTTTATTTCAATCCGGATGGCAAGGAAACTTCATAAGTATCACTATGGTAACTGCCTAGCAACCACATGGGGTTACCCTAGCAACCGAATAACAAATCACATATCTCTGCATCAGAAAAAAGAGGAGACTTCAGGGTTGACTTATTTCAATCAGGATGGCAAGGAGACTTGATTAGTATCACTATGGTAACTGCCTAGCAACCAGATGGGGTTACCCTAGCAACCGAATAACAAATCACATATCTCTGCATCAGAAAAACGAAGAGACTTCCGGGTTGACTTATTTCAATCAGGATGGCATGAAGACTTGATTAGTATCACTATGGTAACTGCCTAGCAACCAGATGGGGTTACCCTAGCAACCGAGTAACAAATCACATATCTCTGCACCAGAAAATAGTACAGACTTCTGGGTTGATTTATTTCACTCAGGATGGCAAGGACACTTGATTAGTATCACTATGGTAACTGCCTAGCAACTAGATGGGATTACCCTAGCAACCGAGTAACAAATCACATATCTCTGCATCAGAAAAACGTAGAGACTTCTGGGTTGGTTAATTTCAATCAGGATGGCAAGGAGACTTGATTAGTATCACTATGGTAACTGCCTAGCAACCACATGGGGTTACCCTAGCAACCGAATAACAAATCACATATCTCTGCATCAGAAAAACGTACAGACTTCTGGGTTGATTTATTTCAATCAGGATAGCAAGGACACTTGATAAGTATCACTATGGTAACTGCCTAGCAACCACATGGGGTAACCCTAGCAACCGTATAACAAATCACATTTCTCTGCATCAGAAAAACGTAGAGACTTCTGGGTTGGTTTATTTGAATCCGGATGGCAAGGAGACTTCATAAGTATCACTATGGTAACTGCCTAGCAACCTCATGGGGTTACCCTAGCAACCGAGTAACAAATCAAATAACTCTGCACCAGAAAATAGTACAGACTTCCGGGTTGACTTATTTCACTCAGGATGGAAAGCAGCCATGTATTGTATTACCTTGGTAACTTCATAGCAACCGGATGGGATTACCCTAGCAACCGAGTAACAAATCACATATCTCTGCATCAGAAAAACGTAGAGACTTCTGGGTTGGTTAATTTCAATCAGGATGGCAAGGAGACTTGATTAGTATCACTATGGTAACTGCCTAGCAACCACATGGGGTTACCCTAGCAACCGAATAACAAATCACATATCTCTGCATCAGAAAAACGTACAGACTTCTGGGTTGATTTATTTCAATCAGGATAGCAAGGACACTTGATAAGTATCACTATGGTAACTGCCTAGCAACCACATGGGGTAACCCTAGCAACTGTATAACAAATCACATTTCTCTGCATCAGAAAAACGTAGAGACTTCTGGGTTGGTTTATTTGAATCCGGATGGCAAGGAGACTTCATAAGTATCACTATGGTAACTGCCTAGCAACCTCATGGGATTACCCTAGCAACCGAGTAACAAATCAAATAACTCTGCACCAGAAAATAGTACAGACTTCCGGGTTGACTTATTTCACTCAGGATGGAAAGCAGCCATGTATTGTATTACCTTGGTAACTTCATAGCAACCGGATGGGATTACCCTAGCAACCGAGTAACAAATCACATATCTCTGCATCAGAAAAACGTAGAGACTTCTGGGTTGGTTAATTTCAATCAGGATGGCAAGGACACTTGATAAGTATCACTATGGTAACTGCCTAGCAACTACATGGGGTAACCCTAGCAACCGTGTAAAAATCACATATCTCTGCATCAGAAAAACATAGAGACTCCTGGGTTGGTTTATTTGAATCCGGATGGCAAGGAGACTTCATAAGTATCACTATGGTAACTGCCTAGCAACCTCATGGGGTTACCCTAGCAACCGAGTAACAAATCAAATAACTCTGCACCAGAAAATAGTACAGACTTCCGGGTTGACTAATTTCACTCAGGATGGAAAGCAGCCATGTATTGTATTACCTTGGTAACTTCATAGCAAAAGGATGGGATTACCCTAGCAACCGAGTAACAAATCACATATCTCTGCATCAGAAAAACGTAGAGACTTCTGGGTTAGTTTATTTCAATCAGGATGGCAAGGAGACTTCATAAGTATCGCTATGGTAACTGCCTAGCAACCACATGGGGTTACCCTAGCAACCGAGTAACAAATCACATATCTCTGTATCAGAAAAACGTAGAGACTTCTGGGTTGGTTTATTTCAATCAGGATGGCAAGGAGACTTGATTAGTATCACTATGGTAACTGCCTAGCAACCACATGGGGTTACCCTAGCAACCGAATAACAAATCACATATCTCTGCATCAGAAAAACGTACAGACTTCTGGGTTGATTTATTTCAATCAGGATGGCAAGGACACTTGATAAGTATCACTATGGTAACTGCCTAGCAACCACATTGGGTAACCCTAGCAACCGTGTAAAAATCACATATCTCTGCATCAGAAAAACATAGAGACTTCTGGGTTGGTTTATTTGAATCCGGATGGCAAGGAGACTTCATAAGTATCACTATGGTAACTGCCTAGCAACCTCATGTGGTTACCCTAGCAACCGAGTAACAAATCAAATAACTCTGCACCAGAAAATAGTACAGACTTCCGGGTTGACTAATTTCACTCAGGATGGAAAGCAGCCATGTATTGTATTACCTTGGTAACTTCATAGCAACCGGATGGGATTACCCTAGCAACCGAGTAACAAATCACATATCTCTGCATCAGAAAAACGTAGAGACTTCTGGGTTAGTTTATTTCAATCAGGATGGCAAGGAGACTTCATAAGTATCGTTATGGTAACTGCCTAGCAACCACATGGGGTTACCCTAGCAACCGAGTAACAAATCACATATCTCTGTATCAGAAAAACGTAGAGACTTCTGGGTTGGTTTATTTCAATCAGGATGGCAAGGAGACTTGATTAGTATCACTATGGTAACTGCCTAGCAACCACATGGGGTTACCCTAGCAACCGAGTAACAAATCACATATCTCTGCATCAGAAAAACGTACAGACTTCTGGGTTGATTTATTTCAATCAGGATGGCAAGGACACTTGATAAGTATCACTATGGTAACTGCCTAGCAACCACATGGGGTAACCCTAGCAACCGAGTAACAAATCACATATCTCTGCATCAGAAAAACGTAGAGACTTCTGGGTTGGTTTATTTCAATCCGGATGGCAAGGAGACTTCATAAGTATCACTATGGTAACTGCCTAGCAACCACATGGGGTTACCCTAGCAACAGAATAACAAATCACATATCTCTGCATCAGAAAAAAGAAGAGACTTCCGGGTTGACTTATTTCAATCAGGATGGCAAGGAGACTTGATTAGTATCACTATGGTAACTGCCTAGCAAACAGATGGGGTTACCTTAGCAACCGAGTAACAAATCACATATCTCTGCACCAGAAAATAGTACAGACTTCTGGGTTGATTTATTTCACTCAGGATGGCAAGGACACTTGATTACTATCACTATGGTAACTGCCTAGCAACCAGATGGGGTTACCCTAGCAACCGAGTAACAAATCACATATCTCTGCACCAGAAAATAGTACAGACTTCCGGGTTGACTTATTTCAATCAGGATGGCAAGGAGACTTCATTAGTATCACTATGGTAACTGCCTAGCAACCATATGGGGTTACCCTAGCTACCGAGTAACAAATCACATATCTCTGCACCAGAAAACAGTACAGACTTCCGGGTTGACTTATTTCACTCAGGATGGAAATGAGCCATGTATTGTATTACCTTGGTAACTGCATAGCAACCACATGGGCTTACCCTAGCAACCGAGTAACAAATTGCATATTTCTGCACCAGAAAATTGTACAGACTTCTGGGTTGATTTATTTATGACCATAATTTTTGTTCTTTTCAAGTTACAACATGCTATTTGGCGAGTTTTGCCACGGCAAGCACCACTCACATTTTCTTCAGGAAATGTACCTATCTAGTTATTTTATTATTTTATTTTTCTTATTTTTATATCTCTTAACAAAACTTCGACACCTAACTTCGTCCCGCACCGTTTGGCGTAGACCCACGAATGAGGTGTCAAATCGAGCGGCCTATTGAGGACACGTGTGCTATGACTTTTATAAGCGATCGAGTGCGGTATTTGCCCCAGGGGCAAAAAAGCGGCCGAAAAATCCCATAGACTTAACATTGAGACAAACTTTGGCGCGTCACAGCTCCAAGCGAGGATTTCGTAGAAGCGTGTGATTTGCCACATTTGAAGAGGCTGGCAGGCTCTGTAAGAGCATACCTCAATATGGGGTAAAAGTTGCACCCCTGGGGGCAGGAGCTGCCCAAAAATGCCCCAATTGACTTATAATGGTGTAGGGCGGCCCATGAAATGAAAAGGCATAGGGATTTGTATTGAACATAGCTCTGGATCACAGTGTCATAGAGACGAGGGGTGGGCTCATTTTACTCAGACGACCAATCAGTCTCTCAGGATCATTGTGAAGCTATCAAGCCACGCCCTAGCAACCATTAAGAGCACCTTAGCAACAAGTCCCATAGACTTCTATTGAAACAGATCAAAGGGATATCTCCGGATAGAAGTGTCATAGAAACACAAGGGTGGTCTCGTTCGACTCGGGACAGCAAACAGCCAATCATGCATCAAATCAACACTTCCTAGCCCCTCCTAGCAACCATTGTCGAGCACCTTAACAACCAAAATCCATAGAGGGATATCTTCCATTCTGAATGTCACAGAGGCATGGGAGTTGGTTTATATCATTCATACTGACAAGCAGCCTTTGGAGATTCATGATTGGCAGCTGCCAAGCCACTCCCTAGCAACTAAACAGAGTACCCTAGCAACCGTTTAGCAGTAACTATATCTCTGCACCAGAAAATCAGAGAGACTTCTGGGTTGATTTATTTCAATCAGGATGGCAAGGACACTTGATTAGTATCACTATGGTAACTGCCTAGCAACCAGATGGGGTTACCCTAGCAACCGAGTAAGAAATCACATATCTCTGCACCAGAAAACACTACAGACTTCGGGTTGACTTATTTCACTCAGGATGGAAAGGAGCCATGTGTTGTATTACCTTGGTAACTGCATAGCAACCACTTGGGCTTACCCTAGCAACCGAGTAACAAATCACATATTTCTGCACCAGAAAATCGTACAGACTTCTGGTTTGATTTATTTATGACCACAATTTTTGTTCTTTTCAAGTTATAGCATGCTGTTTGACGAGTTTTGCCACGGCAAGCACCACTCACATTTTCTTCAGGAAATGTACCTATCTAGTTAGTGGTGCTTGCAAAGCATCACTATTGTAATCTCACATACTTATTATTTTTATTTTTATTTTTATTTTTATATCTCTTAACAAAACTTCGGCACCTAACTCGTCCCGCACCGTTTGGCATAGACCCACGAATGAGGTGTCAAATCGAGCGACCTATTGAGGACACGTGTGCTATGACTTTTATAAGCGATCGGAGTGCGGTATTTGCCCCAGGGGCAAAAAAGCGGCCGAAAAATCCCATTGACTTAACATTGAGACAAACTTTGGCGCGTCACAGCTCCGGCGAGGATTTAGCAGAAGCGTGTGATTTGCCACATTTGAAGAGGCTGGCAGGCTCTGTAGAGCATACCTCAATATGGGGTAAAAGTTGCACCCCTGGGGGCAGGAGCTGCCCAAAGTTGCCCCCATTGACTTACAATGGTGTAGGGCGGCCCATGAAATAGGGATTTTTAATTAAACATAGCTCTGGATCACAGTGTCATAGAGACAAGGGGCCTGCCTCATTTTACTAAGGCGACCAATCAGTCTCTCAGGATCATTGCAAAGCTATCAAGCCACGCCCTAGCAACCATTTAGAGGACCTTAGCAACAAGTCCCATAGACTTCTAATGAAAGAGATCAAAGGGATATCTCCGGCTAGAAGTGTCATACCAACACAAGGGTGGTCTCGTTTGACTTCGGGGCAGCAAACAGCCAATCATGAATCACCTCAACACTTCCTAGCCCCTCCCTAGCAACTATTGTCGAGCACCTTAGCAACCAAAATCCATAGAGGGATATCTTCCATTCTGAATGTCACAGAGGCATGGGAGTTGATTTATGTCATTCATACTGACAAGCAGCCTTTGGAATTTCATGATTGGCAGCTGCCAAACCACTCCTAGCAACTACACATAGTACCCTAGCAACCGAGTAACAAATCACATATCTCTACACCAGAAAATAGTACAGACTTCTGGGTTGATTTATTTCACTCAGGATGGCAAGGAAACTTGATTACTATCACTATGGAAACTGCCTAGCAACCAGATGGGGTTACCCTAGCAACCGAGTAACAAATCACATATCTCTGCACCAGAAAATAGTACAGACTTCGGGTTGACTTATTTCAATAAGGATGGCAAGGAGACTTCATTACTATCACTATGGTAACTGCCTAGCAACCAGATGGGTTTACCCTAGCAACCGAGTAACAAATCACATATCTCTGCATCAGAAAAGCGTAGAGACTTCTGGGTTGATTTATTTATGACCATAATTTTTGTTCTTTTCAAGCATGCTATTTGGCGAGTTTTGCCACGGCAAGCACCACTCACATTTTCTTCAGGAAATGTACCTATCTAGTTATTTTTTCATTTTTATTTTTCTTATTTTTTATATCTCTTAACAAAACTCGGCACCTAACTTCGTCCCGCACCGTTTGGCGTAGACCCACGAATGAGGTGTCAAATCGAGCGACCTATTGAGGACACGTGTGCTATGACTTTTATAAGCGTCGAGTGCGGTACTTGCCCCAGGGGCAAAAAAGCAGCCGAAAAATCCCATAGACTTAACATTGAGACAAACTTTGGCGCGTCACAGCTCCAAGCGAGGATTTCAGTAGAAGCGTGTGATTTGCCACATTTGAAGAGGCTGGCAGGCTCTGTAGAGCATACCTCAATATGGGGTAAAAGCTGCACCCCTGGGGGCAGGAGCTGCCTAAAAATGCCCCAATTGACTTATAATGGTGTAGGGCGGCCCTGAAATGAAAAGGCATAGGGATTTGTATTGAACATAGCTCTGGATCACAGTGTCATAGAGGCGAGGGGGTGGGCTCATTTTACTCAGGCGACCAATCAGTCTCTCAGGATCATTGTGAAGCTATCAAGCCACGCCCTAGCAACCATTAAGAGCACCTTAGCAACAAGTCCCATAGACTTCTATTGAAACAGATCAAAGGGATATCTCCGGATAGAAGTGTCATAGAAACACAAGGGTGGTCTCGTTTTACTCGGGACAGCAAACAGCCAATCATGCATCAAATCAACACTTCCTAGCCCCTCCTAGCAACCATTGTCGAGCACCTTAACAACCAAAATCCATAGAGGGATATCTTCCATTCTGAATGTCACAGAGGCATGGGAGTTGGTTTATATCATTCATACTGACAAGCAGCCTTTGGAGATTCATGATTGGCAGCTGCCAAGCTACTCCTAGCAACTAAACAGAGTACCCTAGCAACCGTTTAGCAGTAACTATATCTCTGCACCAGAAAATCAGAGAGACTTCTGGGTTGATTTATTTCAATCAGGATGGCAAGGACACTTGATTAGTATCACTATGGTAACTGCCTAGCAACCAGATGGGGTTACCCTAGCAACCGAGTAACAAATCACATATCTCTGCATCAGAAAAGCGTAGAGACTTCGGGTTGACTTATTTCAATCAGGATGGAAAGGAGACTTCATTAGTATCACTATGGTAACTGCCTAGCAACCAGATGGGCTTACCCTAGCAACCGAGTAACAAATCACATATCTCTGCATCACAAAAACATACAGACTTCGGTTTGACTTATTTCAATCAGGATGGCAAGGACACTTGATTAGTATCACTATGGTAACTGCCTAGCAACCACATGGGGTTACCCTAGCAACCTACTAACAAATCACATATTTCTGCACCAGAACATTATACAGACTTCTGGGTTGATTTATTTATGACCACAATTTCTGTTCTTTTCAAGCAGGCTATTTGGCGAGTTTTGCCACGGCAAGCACCACTCACATTTTCTTCAGGAAATGTACCTATCTAGTTAGTGGTGCTTGCAAAGCATCACTATTGTAATCTCACATACTTATTAGTGGTGCTTGCAAAGCATCACTATTGTAATCTCACATACTTATTAGTGGTGCTTGCAAAGCATCACTATTGTAATCTCACATACTTATTATTAGTGGTGCTTGCAAAGCATCACTATTGTAATCTCACATACTTTAGTGGTGCTTGCAAAGCATCACTATTGTAATCTCACATACTTATTATTTTTATTTTTATTTTTATTTTTATATCTCTTAACAAAACTTGACACCTAACTCGTCCCGCACCGTTTAGCGTAGACCCACGAATGAGGTGTCAAATCGAGCGACCTATTGAGGACACGTGTGCTATGACTTTTATAAGCGATCGGAGTGCGGTATTTGCCCCAGGGGCAAAAAAGCGGCCGAAAAATCACATAGACTTAACATTGAGACAAACTTTGGCGCGTCACAGCTCCAAGCGAGGATTTCGTAGAAGCGTGTGATTTGCCACATTTGAAGAGGCTGGCAGGCTCTGTAAGAGCATACCTCAATATGGGGTAAAAGTTGCACCCCTGGGGGCAGGAGCTGCCCAAAAATGCCCCAATTGACTTATAATGGTGTAGGGCGGCCCATGAAATGAAAAGGCATAGGGATTTGTATTGAACATAGCTCTGGATCACAGTGTCATAGAGGCGAGGGGGTGGGCTCATTTTACTCAGACGACCAATCAGTCTCTCAGGATCATTGTGAAGCTATCAAGCCACGCCCTAGCAACCATTAAGAGCA